>NC_069505.1:59842856-59855356 GCF_027579735.1 Bombina bombina | reverse complement strand
AATTCAGAAACTAAAAAGAAAAGGTTAATGGCGAGGCACTGCAGTATAAATTTGCAGGTAAAGTATTTAAAGTACATATTATTATATTGTGTCTCTATCCCAACTTATTTTATGTCCCTTTAGAGATCTTGTGCCAACAGTTCACGCTAAATCATTTTTGGTTTTAATAAAAAATCATATTTTTAAAATTTGCTGGAAATACCAATATGTCCTATAGTTTAGTCATTTGGTTTGTATGTTACTAATTTTGAGGTTACAAACGTTTTTAATTTTTTATTGAATTTGAAAAGCTTTGATGTCTTTAAACAAAAATAAAAACACTGATGCTGCTATGATAATTTTGTAATGCAGGTCTAAACTAATTGTAATTCAGGGGCCTGATCCGATATGCAAGCGTCCCCCGCAAAAGCCCGGCGACGAGCCAAATATGCGCTGGTTTGGTATCCTATATACGGCGTCACCTAGAAGTTACTGCTTGTATATTTCACCCCTTCGTGTCCGTAGGTTTTTGGCCCATAGACTGATATACCAAACCCGCGCAGTTTTGGTATCCGATATACAGCATAGGGACTTACATGCGATAATGGGAGGAAATCTTACTCCATTTTCACCTCGCCACAAAATGCAGGCGTACTAAGCCTTACGCTGAGTATTGGAGCCCCGTAACTCCCTAAACTGCCTGCAAAATAAAACCTAACACCTAACGCATGCGCAATGTCTATCTACCTGTCAACCGCAATCCCCCACCGCAATCCCTAATAAAGTGTTTAACCCCTAAACCACCGCTCCCGGACCCCGCCGCCACCTACATTATATGTATTACCCCCTAATCTGACACCCCTACACCGCCGCCACCTATATTTAATATATTAACCACTAAACCTCAGATTAGATCAAGGGGATTAGATTAGGGGTTATTAAATTTAAAATAGGTGTAGGGGGATTAGATTAGGGGTTAATATATTTAATATAGGTGGCGGCGGTGTAGGGGGATTAGATTAGGGGTTAATAAATTTAATATAGGTGGCGGCAGTGTAGGGGATCATATTAGGGGGCAATAAATTTAATATAGGTGGCGGCGTTGTAGGGGGGTCAGATTAGGGGGTAATACATTTAACGTAGCTGGCGGCAGGGTCCGGGAGCGGCGGTTTAGGGGTTAATATATTTATTATTAGGAGTGAGAGGGGGGATTGCGGATAGAGGGGTATACGTGTCGGGATGATGTTTGGGAGGCGTGTTAGACAGTTATGGGAGATTTCATATTTAGTAAGTTTTTGTAGGCGCAGGCAGTTTCTAAAGTGCTGTAAGTCACTGGTGACTCCAGAAATTTGTACTTATGCTTATTTCTGGACATCGCTAATTTGTCCGACTTATGGCACTTTAGCAACTGCCAGCGCCGTATATGTGATAGCCTGATGTGCAAGATCAAACTACGGGCGGCGCAGGTTTCCATGCTTGCGCCGAATCCTGCGCCGTATATCGGATCGCGCCCCAGTCCTGTAATGGAAAAGTCTAAGTTTAATTCTCAAATACCTAAGTCATATCTTTAAACACAGCTCATTAACTAGTAATCCTTAATTCTGAAGAAAATTCCACTTAAACATTAAAATAAATTAAAGTTATATGACGTAAATTTGGCGTACATAATTTTATTTTGCTCAAGAACTTTCTAGTAATGCAAAAAATAAACAAAGTATGTATGTGCTCAGTATCTATCTATCTATCTATCTATCTATCCATCTTTCTATCTATAAGTATATCTGTCTATGTCACAATACATATTCACAGTGTTTGAGTAGCACACCTAAAAAAACAAGCAGTATTAATGTACATCCACACACATATAGGGCCTGATATTCAAAAGCTAGCTGCTCAGGGTTTCATATGTGAAGGAGACACCTACATTACAATATAAGGTCTAAAAATAAATTCCATAGATTTTGCCTGATTTCGCTCCATGCCGGTGAGCTTTTGATTATTAGGCCCATAGAGAGAAACGTTTGAAGTGCTGAAATTTAAAGGGACAGTATACTATAAAATAGTTTTTCCCTTGTGTGCTTCCAATTACTTTTTTTTACCAGCTGCAGAGTATAAAATCTATGAGATTTGCTCTAAAAGATTTATTTGTGTATATGAAATAGCTGGTTTTGTGTTTTGAAGCCACAACCTAATAAAATGGGTTGAGCTTGTAGGTATAATCAGATCTCATTACATTATCACATTGTGTACATATACATGTGTCTTTATCTTATATCTGTAGGTATAATCAGCTCTCATTACTTTAGTTATTTAAATGGATATAAAACAATAAAAAAATGCTAGATATAATCATAATGTATTAAAATACAGTATATAAACATAGCTTAAGGACATTATTCTTATGTATTTCTAAATGTAGTATATTAGTTGTTTAAATACTGAAGAAATAAGTGTAAAATTCTAATTTCCACAAAGTAATGGGCAATGTTAATACTTAGGGGCCGAATTATCATTGTGTGGGCAGGCATGATCCGCTGTAGCGGATCATGTCCACCGCACATCGATAAATGTCTGAATTTATCATTGCACAAGCATTTCTAGTGAAATGCTTGTGCAATGTCGCCCCCTGCAGATTTGCGTCCAATCAGCCGCTATCAGGGGGTGTTAATCATCCCGATCGTATCTGATTGGGACAGATCATTTGTAGAGTAGCGCCCCAACTATACTCAGGGCTGAAGGTTAAATAAAAGCACATATAAGTTAAACATATATAAACTCAGTTATAATTTATTTTCTCTAAAACAAAAATATAAATATATCAAAATTCCCAAATAATGAATTCTTACTTCAAACCTCTGTATATATAAAATATTTATTGAAGCATGATATGTGTCACCTAAAAAATTAAAAATCAATCCTAAACAAATAAATAATCCTAAACAAATAATTTATCTAATAACAATAGTTGTGGCCACAACTTTATATTTATATGATAAAATCGAGTGATATTAATTTCCAAACTCTGATCTTTTATAGGCAGTAAGAGGACTCTTATAAATGTCCTGATTAGCTCACAGTTTGCAATTCTCCTTTTGGAATTTTCTTAAGGATACTATATTCTCAATGTTAATATTAGTGTTGTTAAATAGTTTCAGTTGAGTATATACACACCGGGTAGCGTCACTTTAGCCGTTAGGTTTTCACACTCAGTTTTAGATCACAGAACCAATCAGCTATTGGTATTTGGACAACTCCCTTATTTGAATTTCCAATGTCGGTTAGAAACTTTGCAGAGTTATGGCAATTGTAACAATAATTCTCAGTATTTTTGCAAGAAATTAAGTGTTCTCCTTTGTATCCAAACAGTCTTTTTCTACTATTCACTTTCTAACCGCTTTAACTTTTAAAAGAGAAAACGCTCTTACCTCGTCTGTGTCTCCTATTTCTCTTAGGCGGCTTCTTAATTCAAGCCTTACCTGGACACTTTTGAGCGATTCTCTGCAGTTATTGGGTATCGTGGAAAGCTGAATAAGTAAATTGTAGTCCTGACAGCTGCAGCTTGTCTTTGTGATATGCTCCTAGTTCAATTTCTTCCGATGTTGTAATAGTTAATTCAAAGAGCAGAGTTGTAATCCTTCCTTCACTTCTACGCGTTTCAGCATCCCATAGATGCCTTTATCAAGATGACAGGAAGTTGGCTCTGATCCATCTTTTATTTCCGCTCATTAAAGGGATAGGTTTCCTGGTTCTTAAAGGGATAATCGTTTCTGAAACAATTGCATTCGTTGTATTTTGAATGCATGTATTCTCTTACTGCCATATTTTATTTTAAGAGTATAATGCACTCTAAAAAACTAAGTATTTATTATTAAAAATATCCAATAAAATAGAAGAAGTTATAATTACTAAAAAATTCAAAAAGTTCCATACAATCAAATAAGAAAGAACTAATTGGTGTCTGAGCTAGATAGTAGATTTGTAATTATATTATAAGATAAATTCTATGTCATATTTACATTATAGAGGAATCATAGGGCGGTATATTGTTAAAATTGTACTTAAAATCAATTCAATCTGATTCGTTATAAATTATCTACAAATACTTTATTGCACTAGATTTCAGCACTATTACACTATTTAGCAAATATTTCAACAAATGCTATACATAAAATTCTATATCATATATTCATTATAGAAGAGTCATAGGGTGGTTTATTTTCAAATGTATTTAAAAATAATTCAATTTAAAAATAATTCAATTCATATTGTTTATAAGTTATCTAAAATTGCTTCATCACACTGTTATAAAAATTGATTAATCAAACTATAAAATTATTGTGATATCTAAAATATCTAAAACAATTTATTATCTCTGTTAGTTAAAACATCTAAAATATCTAAAATATCTAAAACCTCCCGATTATCTAAAAATATATCTATCTAAAATAATGATTATATTCATCAAATAAATGGGTTTAAATCCAATTCAGCATTTAGACCATTTGGGGTTAGGGTATTAAAATTAAAGATCAATTCAGCTTCGGTGAGGAGGAGGGTATTAGTTATATCACCCCCTCTATGTAAATTTACTTTTTTTAGGCCCCAATATTTTAACCCTTTAGTACTCTGATTATGACATTCCTTAAAGTGTTTGGATAGCAAGTGATCCTCAAAACCCCATTCAATGTTAAGTAGGTGTTGTCTTATCCTGTCCCTTAATGGGCGACTCTTTTAAAAGTTAAAGCGGTTAGAAAGTGAATAGTAGAAAAAGACTGTTTGGATACAAAGGAGAACACTTAATTTCTTGCAAAAATACTGAGAATTATTGTTACAATTGCCATAACTCTGCAAAGTTTCTAACCGACATTGGAAATTCAAATAAGGGAGTTGTCCAAATACCAATAGCTGATTGGTTCTGTGATCTAAAACTGAGTGTGAAAACCTAACGGCTAAAGTGACGCTACCCGGTGTGTATATACTCAACTGAAACTATTTAACAACACTAATATTAACATTGAGAATATAGTATCCTTAAGAAAATTCCAAAAGGAGAATTGCAAACTGTGAGCTAATCAGGACATTTATAAGAGTCCTCTTACTGCCTATAAAAGATCAGAGTTTGGAAATTAATATCACTCGATTTTATCATATAAATATAAAGTTGTGGCCACAACTATTGTTATTAGATAAATTATTTGTTTAGGATTATTTATTTGTTTAGGATTGATTTTTAATTTTTTAGGTGACACATATCATGCTTCAATAAATATTTTATATATACAGAGGTTTGAAGTAAGAATTCATTATTTGGGAATTTTGATATATTTATATTTTTGTTTTAGAGAAAATAAATTATAACTGAGTTTATATATGTTTAACTTATATGTGCTTTTATTTAACCTTCAACCCTGAGTATAGTTGGGGCGCTACTCTACAAATGATCTTTTCCAATTTTAGTGATTTGAACGTTTTTTTGAGGGGATAACGTTTTAATTGAGTAAGCTAGGAAGGTAGTATATTAGTGAGATCCAGAGGAACGCAGTGTATTCAATGTATCTGATTGGGACGATTGCTGTCAGCCACCTTAGAGGTGGCAGGCGAGTTAAGGAGCAGCGATCTTTCATGAGTTAAATAGGGCATGACATTTTAAACAACTTTCCAATTTACTTTTATCACCAATTTTCTTTGTTCTCTTGGTATTCTTAGTTGAAAGCTAAACCTAGGTAGGCTTATATGCTAATTTCTTAGACCTTGAAGGCCACCTCTAATATTAATGCATTTTGACATATTTTCAACACTAGTGGGCGTTAGTTCATGTGTGTCATATATAACATTGAGCTCATGCACGCGAAGTTACCTATGAGTCAGCACTGATTGGCTAAAATGCAAGTGTGTCAAAAGAACTGAAATAAGGGTGCAGTTTGCAGAGGCTTAGATACAAGGTAATCATAGAGGTAAAAAGTGTATTATTATAGCTGTGTTGGTTATGCAAAACTGGGGAATGGGTAATAAAGGGATTATCTATCTTTTTAAACAACAACAATTCTGGTGTTGACTGTCCCTTTAAAATATATTGACTTGCTCAAAGCAACAGCCCTATGGAACATGTCAAAGTAATAAGTGGATAGAGCCCTTACAACATAATACAATACACAAATAATAGTGGTAAATTAGAAAGTTGCTTAAAATTGAATGCTCTATCTGAACCATGAAAGAAAAAAAAAATGGATTCAGTGTCCCTTTAAGAACAGACTTTAACAGATACAGCTAGTAAGGAACACAAAACGCCTCCACACCATTGAGTGTAATTAAAAACAAACAAACTGGCAGCTCAAAAGAATCATTATATTGCATCTCATTTTGTTTTCTTTATATACACAGGCACCAATATTATCAAGAATAATTACTAACCAGTTAGCAAAAAATACTTTAATAAGGGTAATCAAATAAGGCTAAACCCTGTCCTTGGTACTTGGAGTAACAGCTGGGCTCTGGCTTTCAGAGCAAGAAGCCATCTCATTCACCCCCTACAAATGGATACAGGAGCCTTGCAGTAGCAAAATGCTCTAGGTAGCTACATATACTTTCTAAAGGAGTCACTGCAGCAATGTAGTAATGGTAACCTATAACCATTGCTTCAATGCTTTGCGCTGCCACTGCCATGTTTTTATTACATGAAGTTCAAGCATCTTAAGCCTTTTTAACAAGTTGCACAATCGTTCAATTAACTAAAATGAAATAACATAAATGTATGTGTAAGATCCTTTGTCTTAATAAATATCCTACTATGGAATCGGCATCTGGAGTTATTCTTTTTTTCTAATATCTCCCTTCAGAACCCTCACTATAAAATAACTTATGTAAACCCTACCACAAGTTAACCCTTACCATGGCCCACTATGAACCTTATCTATGAGTTTCATGTCCCTTTAACCCTGAGCAGGACCCCCATGGATCACAAGTGTGCAGCTAATGTCTAGGGAGACATGCATACTGAGCTCTCATTATACAGTAGCAGCCAAGTGTGCTCTGCATAATAATTTTCAGTCAACACACTAAGCACTTTTTTAGTTGATAAGTGTATGACTTTAATAGTAAAAACAATGAAAGAAAAGTGTTAATGTGTGTGTGTGTGTGAGAGAGAGAGAGAGAGAGAGAGAGAGAGAAAGAGAGAGAGAGAGAGAGAGAGAGAGAGAGTTTTCAAGATACTTAATATATTGTTGCATTTGATAGCTTTTATTTTAGCTTGCATTTGCACTGTATTGAACTATATTACAGTCTTTACATAATAAAAACGGTTTTGTAGCTCATATGCTTTCTCTTCAATTCATGTTCTCTAATCCATAACTTCCATTATTGTATGTGGTTAGTGTATGCACGGTTCACGTGAAATGAGTGAACTGGATGCAACCATTAACAAATAGTAAGTGTAGGGCCACACATCATGGCAGCCCTTTGCAGTGGTTTAGAGATGGAAATGTAATCAATTCTCTTCATTCTGTCCTTAATCCATCAGGCACTTAATTGTATTATGTAACCAAAATAGCATAACCGCAGAATTAATACATACCATAACAAAGAACTAGACTATGCAACATAGCAGACCCATGAGACCCAGACAATTAAATCATTTAGTTAAAAGCACTATAAAGCGGTGTACTAGAAAAGGTTCTTCACTATTGTAGAATCACTAATCCAGATGAAAATGATCGCTACAGTAAACATTTTTTTGATAACACACTTCTTCAGTATTATTTGTAAGCCAAAAAAAGGAATGACTATGGTTACAAGTGGAGTAAGCATATTAGTAATTTAATTTACTATGGAAACCACCAGTGCCCAATTTTACACCCAATCGTATGAAATTGTGCTATGTAAGCAAATGCGCTGTCCATGGTGCTGAAATGCATTTAAACGTTCTCTGACATTTATTCCTATTCATATGATTCATTTCAGCACCTTGGACAGCGCATTACTCACACAGCACTATTTCATACGCATAGATGCTAATTTTTCTTAGCTGCAATAGGCAAACAGGGAATTAATAGCAGAACTATACAGCCATGATGTGACAAGCTATAGCACACATCCTCATATTCCCAGTTGCAGATGTGTTTTATGTCTAGTACTATCATTATTAAAGGTGTTCACACAATGACACACAAAATAATCAATACAAATTTGTACACACTAAAATATTTTGATTGCTGAATAAATACACTGGACTACAATAAAGCCAATACTATTTTTAAATGATGTATTGCAAAGCGTTCATACAATATTCAACTGAAAATCTGCTTACACGATAAATGAAGACCTATGTGGGATGTTAGAAAATGTATATTCACATGCACACTTTAAATATAGATATGACCATATGGATTATACATATAATATACCCTGACAGCAATAGAAGATAACTCTGTGATCTTACCATTGAACGAAAGAAATAAGCAGAAGTATCCTCACAATCATTTTGTGATTTAGAAATGCTAAGTTGAATAATGCATAGTTTCCAAAATGTGGCTTCTTTGGTAAGCGCATTTCTCCTGTTCCCCTTCAATGGTTCTCTTTGTTGCAAATGGAATAGTCCTGTTGTGCCCCTTTAGAAAGAGATTCTGTTTCCCCATCAGATTCTGTATCCCTCTATCCCCTGCACCAGCGTTCAGATCTAAACCCCTCCTCTGCTTCTCAAACATAGTTGCTGCCCTTTGTTCACATAAGGTGGAATATTGCAAGGAATCCTGAAAAGATCATAAATAATAGCAGTATGTATTTTTATTAAAAAAAACTTACAATTTTCTGCATTAGTAATACCTTCCATTTGAATAAATTATGATAAAATTGTTAAGATGATTGCCATAACCATTTAACACTATAAACCTGTTGTGATATTATTATAGGCTAATTCAGTATATGGGAAAATATTCAAATTTAGTAAACAGTTTGTATAAACCTACATTTCTGGCTGTATGTATATATATGTATTTAAACATATAGTTTTAATGTGTGTATATGATCTGGTGCTTTTTAAGGTTTGTTTTTTTGTTAATTATGGTTGAGTAAAAGGATACTTATACTTATTTTCTTGCAAACACATTTATTTGATGACTTTATAAAATTGTATTGAATTTTTGCCTAATTCATTCATGTTGTTCAAATGTGAAAGTCAACCTTAACAAATAACTGATGTGAGAGAGGGAAGGGATGGATTTGAAGCTGAAGAGAGAGGATAAAGAGGGGGGTTGCTTTACACCCACCCCCCTTCCAGGAGCTTTGACTATAATGATACATTCCATCAGACTGCGAGAATTATTATTTAAGACATAGATCCTCTACACTAGTCGTGCAGGTATCAACTCGAGAGTAAATCATTAGGCATCTATGACTCTGCTACCCCAAAAGACGGTGACCGTGCAATTCTGGAATAGGGTGTTCAATTTAGATCCACACCAGTTCTGGAGGAAAAGAGCTTCTGTATGCAGATTACATCAGAAATAGAAGTGTGACATATGCATGTCTGTTGACATACATACATCTATCTACAGGGATCTCTCTCATACAGTCAGTTAATTAGTCCTTCACTGTGTATTCTGGAGTACAAAAGTACATTCAATCATTGCTTTTTCTGTTAAGGCATTGTGTCCTTATCTTTATTTGCAAGACACTCAGTGGAGTGAGTATTGTTTTTCTCTGTATATTTTCACTCATTGTTGTCGTGACCACAAAGACTGCTTCAGAGGCTTCAGTAAAATAGGCATACTCAGCAAACGCTACATACAGTGGCTTCACTAGGGTTGGTGTCACCCGGTGCAGTAACTCATGGGGTCACCCCTTATGAGCATGATACCCACTGCAGTCCACAGCCCCCACAACAGTGACACCACTGTGTGTATATATATAATATATATATATATATATATATATATACACACACAATCAATATACAGTATATATATATATATATATATATATATATATATATACATAGATAGATAGATATATACATACACACAAACACATTATATATATTTATATATATATATATATATATATACACACAAACATATATATATACAATTATACATATATATTTATATACACGCACATTATATATATATATATATATATATATATATATATATATATACTCACACAAACATATATATATATTTTTATATATATATATATATACAAACACACATATATATATTTATATACACACACACATTATATATATATATATATATATATATATATATATATGCATACATACACACAAACACATTATATATATATATATATATATATATATACTCACACAAACACACTCATATATATTTATATATACACACATATACACACACTATACATTTTATGTTATTTAGTATTCATTTTAAGGAATTACAACTTTTAGTGACTACTTGCCACAAGCTCACAGACTGAACTGAAAAGATTAAGGGTCAGTGTTTATATTGTGAAGGAGGTTAATGTGAGCTAAATTCTGAGTCTAGAGCGTAAGAACTACTGTTAGGCAAGTTACAATTTTAAAAAGTAATAGTAATTGACCTACACTACAGCATGATATTGGTTGTTTCCCTATAATTTAAGAGTGTCAGGGTCAGTGTGTCTATTGCGAAAGGCTCAGTGACAAAGATGTTAGGTTTTCAACTCTCATGTTCTTAAAATGTCTGAGTATCCAGCAATATAAGGGATGGTGCCTCTGATATTAGCAGTCAGCTCTTTATGACTTGAGAATAAGACCCTGGGGTCAGTACTGCCTCCAGATCCTTCACTGACATTTCTGTAAAAATCACTCTCAAGTGCTGGAGCTATAAATGTGTCCATTTGTCTGCCTAAAATACATAATTGATCATGTGCCTCCTCTACCCAGAGGAGGTGACAGGGCCAGACTTCCTCTGCAGAAGGAGAGTAGATGGATCTACACATTACAGACCCTTGTGCCAAGAGGGTTGCACATAAACATGGATCTGCAATGTTTTCCATAATATCTGTGTCCGTCTAAATGAATGCTATATTATGTTTTGCCTACTGATATGTATAGCCATAACAACTAATAGGTGGCACAATATGTAGAAAAGTGCTAGTTGTATAAAGTGTATTGTTAGTTAATATTATGGCCATCTGATTACAATATAGATAGTTTAGACAGGCTTATCTAGGATGGCATTATGTCTTGATGATTTAATTTACCATTGTCCACAGGGTAGCATAGTCCATATAATCTCCAGTAAGTATGCCTAGCATGCTTTAGTTGGTATGCTAAGTCGTTGTTATATAATAGTTCTAGTATGGGCATTTAGAGCAATGTAATTTATGAGGATCTAAGTCAGATCGCAAGGAGTGTACACGATCAGCGTAGTTTATTTGCACTGTATTTCTATACCTGTTATATGTAGGCTGACCATATTGCCGCTTTAAGAAGGAACACATATGAAAAATAGATATGTGAGGGTTCTTATACAAAACCATTTCTTTAAACAGCCCTGAAAACAGCCCTGACATATGTATTTTTCATATGTGTCCCTTTTTAAAGCAGCAATATGGTCAGCCTAGTTATATGTAATGTAAGAGCATGATTGTAGTGTATCTAAAATATAGTATGGCCGGCTGACTAGCGAGTCTATTAGCATAGATAGAGAGCACTGTGACTATTGCCTGCCTATTAATGAATATTTGTAATGCATGTTTGTAATACCTATTGTTCACTTATCTGCTTTGCTTTTTAGAATTGTCCGGTTGGGGCTCCTGTAGTGCACCAGGGGCGCATGCGCAGTTGGGCTGATGGCACACAAACGGGTTCCTTCACTTGACAGAGCTGCACGGTGTATAAGGGTATTTATAGGGGTAAATTATCACAGATTGTGTTTTATTTTCTGGTCTGAGGAAGGGGCACAACCCAGAAACGTCACTGATTAAAGAATATTGACTGCTTAATACTAGAGAGTGCCTTATTGATTTGGGACTATATATATATATATATATATATATATATATATATATATATATATATATATATATATATATCAGCCATAAAAGTAGCACTCACAGGTCTTTTGAAAACAAGTACAACGTACTTTAATATGAAACATTTTCGGGGATCTAGTCCCCTTCGTCAGCATGCAAATGTGTTACAAAACAACCCTTTTATAGTGTATATCAAAATAAACAAATAAACCTTAATTGCCAAAGCGGCGCCAAACCTCTGTGTATGGAACGCACATTGCGTTCCACTGAACTATTGGAACTGGAAGTGTAACATCGTCACTTCCGACCAAGGGGATATTATGTGCAATAATGTTATTAATTATTACGATAATCACGTTGTTAATACAAGATAAGTGCATAATCAATCATAACATCACTCTGTTGTGTCACTTATACAAACCACATAATATTATCCTTATGCAAGACAGTGATCATAACAGATTGCACAGTGAAACATTG
This sequence comes from Bombina bombina, assembly GCF_027579735.1. NCBI lineage: Eukaryota > Metazoa > Chordata > Amphibia > Anura > Bombinatoridae > Bombina > Bombina bombina. The sequence continues at coordinate 59,842,909 of NC_069505.1, read as the reverse complement.
TGTACCCAGTTCCCATGGATACGGCTAAACACATTGCTGAACCCTGTCTAAAG
>NC_069505.1:59835356-59837856 GCF_027579735.1 Bombina bombina | reverse complement strand
CGAAATAACGACAGACAAGCTTTTTATGGGAAAATTTTGTGACCGTCACAGGTCAGAAAATTTTATTAACCTAATAAACTAGATAGAACTGGTAGAACTAAAAATATGGCGGCATAGAGACCAGCTAACCCAGAACAGCAAGGAGATCACCGGCCCAACGGGAACAGCAGCAGAGGGGTCTCTGCCCTAAGGGGATGACGCTGAGGGGTTGCAGAGATCACGTGACCATCCCTCAAAAGGGAGGAAGGAGGGTTACTGTCACGTGCACGTGAGGGCCTACCGCTCCTCCCCGGAAGTCTGGTCATCACTCACCCCTAGCGACCTTCTCCTACGCAACAGGACCGAGGATCTCCCGCCGCCAGGGTGAAAGAAGATCATCCACCTAAGATAAGGATTCCCTGTTACCAAGCCATATAAACCGCATAACAGGGAGAGGAGATCCATATCCTACAGCAATGGCTTATTGGGCCCAGGGTGAGTAGCCATAGCCCTGCCATTGAGGTGCCGTCAATTTGCAACAACATTAACAAAGGGAAGGGAGGGAGGGCAAAACTGCTTCAGCCAGGATCCGGAGAAGAAGAGGAAGTTGCAAGGGGAGACTCAGCTTTTCTACAGGTAAGGAGGGGCCTACCCTGAATTGCAACAATGTTGCACCCCAGCACCATCCCTCTCTCTTCTAACCCACTCTCCTACAGCCTTAACCCTTAGACTGCTCCAGGCTTATGCTAAGCCCTACACTGCATTAAGGGATTAAATGCTTACCGGATCCTTCCTAACAGAGGAGGGAATTTACCATAACTTAATTTAAATAACTATGTACATGTGCATGTAGTGCGAAATAACGACAGACAAGCTTTTTATGGGAAAATTTTGTGACCGTCACAGGTCAGAAAATTTTATTAACCTAATAAACTAGATAGAACTGGTAGAACGGAAAATATGGCGGCATAGAGACCAGCTAACCCAGAACAGCAAGGAGATCACCGGCCCAACGGGAACAGCAGCAGAGGGGTCTCTGCCCTAAGGGGATGACGCTGAGGGGTTGCAGAGATCACGTGACCATCCCTCAAAAGGGAGGAAGGAGGGTTACCGTCACGTGCACGTGAGGGCCTACCACTCCTCCCGGAAGTCTGGTCATCACTCACCCCTAGCGACCTACGCAACAGGACCGAGGAACTCCCGCCACAAGGAAGCATTTCAATGGTACCCTTGCCGCCAAACCCACAGCCCGATTTACAGGAGGGGTGACAGTGCTCTTTGAATGTCCCCTATGAATAAATCCAGCCCCACATCAGAAAGGTGAACTTTATTCCTTCTATAAAGTTCAGTTCTATCAGCCGAAATGGCTTCGTGCCGTACCACGAAGCCACCTGACCCTGTGACGGTTTTTGCCAATGACGCATTGATCTTCTTCCTAACCCGGTATGTCGCCGTATGGGCAGAAATATGCCTCCAATGGAGACGGGGAATTATATGGGACCACCCTATCATGACCCCCGGGATGCGTACTCTCAGCCACCCAATGTCTGCCTGCATAACTTTGATCAACTGTAGAACTGGTATGGCCCCCACATCGTTACCCCCTAGGTGAAGGATCAGAATATGAGGCTTACCCCAGCGTACCAGGGCCTCAGATATGGTTCCGGCTAATTGTGGCCAGCACATCCCCCTATCACCCAACCACCTAATGGATGCTTTGTTGGAAGGGAAGCCTAGGGATTGGCCAATTGGGAGGGACGCACAGCGGAGGGAGGCCCAGTGGACAAAGGAGTGGCCCACAATCCAGATTCTCTTCACTCCGGGGGTAGTGCCGTGACTATTGGCAGGAAGTCCCTGATCCATGGTGGTAACGGGCTGGGCTGCTTGCTGATTTTGGAGAGCGACGTCGGATGACCCCTGCTGTCCAGTGGAAGTGGTGGCTGCTGCTCCAGCGGGAATGGTGCCTGCTGCTCCTGCATCAGCCCCGTTCATGACTGCGGCAGTGGTGTTCCGGGCTTTTGCTGAGCTTTGTGATCCAAGTGCTCCCTGCAAAAGAGATAAAATTTGGTGAGCACTTTGCCCAATGGTTGTGTCTGGATTATCAGTAGCAAGAGGTGGTGCAATAGCATTAACTGTGTGAAGCGTGTTAGCAACCTGAGTATTATTCGCAGCAATCACCATAGGGGTATGAAATCCCTGACTTGCTGACTGTACATTCACAGTTGCCTGTACATTCACACCCTGCTGGCCTACAATGGGGGTATGAAGTCCCTGACTTATTGATTGTGCATGGCTTATTGATTGTGCCTGAGTGCCCTGCATGACTGCAATGGGGGAGTGGGGTCCCTGACCTACCGCTTGTACACCATGCATGACTGTCATAAAGGGATGTTGTCCCTGGCCTAAAGCTTGTACATTCGCACCATGCATGCCAACAAGGGGGATATGATGTCCCTGACCTGCTGCCTGTATATTCACGCCCTGCACAACTGCATTCACACCAATGGAGGATGATAAATGA
>NC_069505.1:59705356-59830356 GCF_027579735.1 Bombina bombina | reverse complement strand
TATGGCGATGCACCCACTTTTAGAGTGAAATACTTTGAGGAAAAATGGCACACACATATACACACAAACACATATACACACAAACACACACATATACACACAAAACACATATACACACAAACACATATACACACACACACACATATACACACAAACACATATACACACACACATATACACACAAACATAAACACACACACACATAACACACAAACACATATACACACACACACATATACACACAAACACATATACACACACACATATACACAACAAACACATATACACACACACATATACACACAAACACATATACACACAAACACACACACACACATATACACACAAACACATATACACACACACACACATATACACACAAACACATATACACACACACATATACACACAAACAAATATACTCACAAACACATATACACACACACACATATACACACACACACATATACACACACACATATACATGCACACTTCATCAGCCACTCCTAAAGTTGCTGTTTTATTCTTATGCAGCATATTTAATAAACCTTCATTCTTTACTGAATCAGCTGAGCACAGATTAAAGCTGATGGAGTTTGTGAGGACAGAAAGGTTCATTTTTGTAAATTTTGTCCACGTGTTACAATCACAGATACAGTAGGTGCATAGGTTCTACACAAAGGTGAACAGCACCAGGATCTTGGGGAATTATTCATACAATAATAAATATTGTGGGAATTTGCTCTTTCGAACAGTGCAATTCAAGTCAGTATGTGAAATAACCAGCACTTGGATATAACAAGTAGATAAACCTCTCTATATAAATCATTATAATAGACTCTGGTTTATGCATCTCCATATTTTCCAAACTGCAGGACTCAAATACAATAATGCTCACGTTAAAGGGATATTAAACCCAGGTTTTTTTTCTTTAATGATTCAGAGAGAGCTTGCAATTTTAAGCGAACTTTCTGATTTACTCCAATTATCAATTTTTCTTCGTTCTCTTGCTATGTTTATTTGATAATCAGGAAAGTAAAGCGTAGGAGCTGGCCCATTTTTGGTTCAGAACCTGGGTAGCGCTTGCTGATTGGTGGCTGAATGTAGTCACCAATAAGCAAGGACTTTCCAGGGTGCTGAACCCAAAATGGGCCGGTATTCTATCAGAAAAGCGAACTTATCAGACTATCGAACGGAAGTGACGTTCGTCAGCTGTCTGATAAGAAATACGCACCGCGCATCGCACTCCTCAGTGTAGTTGCATTCCAAAGTTACTACGTCACAACCCCATCAGATTGCTCAACAGTGAAAGCCGCGAGCACTAACACTGGGCAGCTGCTGAAGCTGTATGCTGGGAGGAGGGGATGTTGCTAGGTAGGGCCTCAGGTTGGCAGTAACATTTAGGGATCAGCTGACTGTCAATCTGGATTAGTGTTAGGCATTGATTTTTAACCATTCGGTTGCCAGAGAGAGCTAGACTATCTTTACACACAACCAGTCTGTTAACCCCTGGATGTAGACTCACAACGAGTTACAAATGTAAAAATAAAAATAAATCGTTACTTCGGTAAGTTATTTTTTGCAAGTGACTCCTGCCCATGACACCAATTGGCCCCTCGCAAGTTCTTACAGAAGAGCTGGCCTGTAATTTTTCATGACTCCCAATTTGAATTTTATGTTTTTAAACCCTTTCAATATTCTTTAATAGTGCTGATATGACAATGAAGAAAACCTTATAAATAAAGGTGCTGCTAAAAGTGTAGGACTATAGTCACCCTTAATAATGTAGCTAATCCATATTAACACCTGTAAATACAAGTTATACAAATGACAGTGCCAGACCTTTTCATTTGCAAAAAAAGTGTACAGGAATTATTATTTACATGTTAAACACAATAGTTATGGTTAACATGATAATATATTGAGTAAAATTACAGGTGTTAGTGCTCGCGGACGTTCACTGTTGAAGAATCTGATGGGTTGTTGTGACGTAGTAACTTTGGAATGCGACCTGCGCTGAGTAGCGCATGCGCGGTGCGTATTTTCTTATCAGACAGCTGACGGACTGTCACTTCCATTCGCTAGCCTAATAAGTTTGCTCTTCTGATAGAATACCGGCCCATTTTAGATTCAGCACCTTGGATAGCGCTTGCTACCCAGGTCAGGTACTGAACCAAAAATGGGCCAGCTCCTACGCTTTACTTTCCTGCTTTTCAAATAAAGATAGCAAGAGAATGAAGAAAAGTTGATAATCTGAGTAAATTAGAAAGTTGCTTAAAATTGCTCTATCTGAATCATTAAAGAAAAATCTGGGTTTAGTTTCCCTTTAACGTGAGCATTATTGTATTTGAGTCCTGCAGTTTGGAAAATATGGAGAAGCATAAACCAGAGTCTATTATAATGATTTATATATCAAGGTTTATCTACTTGTTATATCCAAGTGCTGGTTTTTTCACATACTGACTTGAACTGCACTGTTCGAAAGAGCAAATTCCCAGAATATTTCTCGAGCACTAGTTATCATTGTATGAATAATTCCCCAAGATCCTGGTGCTGTTCACCTTTGTGCAGAACCTATGCACCTACTGTATCTGTGATTGTAACAAGTGGACAACATTTACAAAAATGAACCTTTCTCATCTGATTCAGTAAAGAATGAAGGTTTATTAAATATGCTGCATAAGACTAAAACAGCAACTTTAGAAGAGGCTGATGAAATCATTAAAGCAAATAGGGACTTGAGTGAATTTAGTAGTGTGTTCTTCTTTAAAGTTCATGTTATGTTATTAACCCTAGTACTTAAAGGGACAGGAAACCCCAACATTTTCTTTCATGATTTGGATAGAACATACAATTTCAAAAAACTTTCCAATTTACTTCTATTATCTATTTGCTTCAATCACTAACGCCTAGATTTAGAGTTCTGCGTTAGCCGTCAAAACCAGCATTAGGGGGTCCTAACGCTGGTTTTGGCCGCCCGCTGGTATTTAGAGTCAGTCAGGAAAGGGTCTAACGCTCACTTTCCAGCCGCGACTTTTCCATACCGCAGATTCCCCTACGCCAATTGCATATCCTATCTTTTCAATGGGATCTTTCTAACGCCGGTATTTAGAGTCTTGGCTGAAGTGAGCGTTAGAACTCTAACGACAAGACTCAAGCCGCAGAGAAAAGCCAGGAGTTAAGAGGCTTTATGGGCTAACGCCGGTTCATAAAGCTCTTAACTACTGTGCTCTAAAGTACACTAACACCCATAAACTACCTATGCACCCCTAAACCGAGGTCCCCCCACATCGCCGCCACTCTAATACATTTTTTTAACCCCTAATCTGCCGACCGCACACCGCCGCCACCTACATTATCCCTATATACCCCTAATCTGCTGCCCCTAAAACCGCCGACCCCTACATACATAAATATTTATTAACCCCTAATCTGCCCCCCCCAAAGTCGCCGCTACCTTACCTACAATTATTAACCCCTAATCTGCCGACCGGACCGCACCGCTACTCTAATAAATGTATTAACCCCTAAAGCTAAGTCTAACCCTAACACTAACACCCCCCTAAATTAAATATAATTTTAATCTAACGAAATAAAATAAATCTTATTAAATAAAATATTCCTATTTAAAGCTAAATACTTACCTGTAAAATAAACCCTAATATAGCTACAATATAAATTATAATTATATTGTAGCTATTTTAGAATTTATATTTATTTTACAGGCAACTTTGTATTTATTTTAACTTGGTACAATAGCTATTAAATAGTTAATAACTATTTAATAGCTACCTAGTTAAAATAATTACAAAATTACCTGTAAAATAAATCCTAACCTAAGTTACAATTAAACCTACACTATCAATAAATTAATTACATGCAAATACCTACAAATAAATACAATTAAAATAAACTAACTAAAGTACAAAAAATAAAAAAAGAACTGTTACAAAAAACAAAAAAATAATTTACAAACATTATAAAATATTACAACCATTTTAAGCTAATACACCTACTCTAAGCCCCCTAATAAAATAACAAAGCCCCCCAAAATAAAAAAAAATGCCCTACCCTATTCTAAAATAAAAATTGAAAAGCTCTTTTACCTTACCAGCCCTTAAAAGGGCCTTTTGCGGGGCATGCCCCAAAGAATTCTGCTCTTTTGCCTGTAAAAAAGACATACAATACCCCCCCAACATTACAACCCACCACCCACATACCCCTAATCTAACCAAAACCCCCCTTAAATAAACCTAACACTAAGCCCCTGAAGATCTTCCTACCTTGTCTTCACACGCCGGGTATCACCGATCTGTCCAGAAGAGGGTCCGAAGTCTTCCTCCTATCCGGGGCTGAAGAGGTCCATCATCCGGCTGAAGTCTTCATCCAAGCGGGGGCTGAAGAAGTCCATCATCCGGCTGAAGTCATTATCCAAGCGGGGGCTGAAGAGGTCCATCATCCGGCTGAAGTCTTCTATCAAGTGGCATTCTTCAATCTTCTTTCTTCCGGCTCCATCTTCATCCCGCCGACGCGGAACAACCATCCTGGCCGACGACTTCCCGACGAATGACGGTTCCTTTAAGGGACGTCATCCAAGATGGCGTCCCTCGAATTCCGATTGGCTGATAGGATTCTATCAGCCAATCGGAATTAAGGTAGGAAAATTCTGATTGACTGATGGAATCAGCCAATCAGATTCAAGTTCAATCCGATTGGCTGATCCAATCAGCCAATCAGATTGAGCTCGCATTCTAATGGCTGATCGGTATTTATTTGTAGGTATTTGTATTTAATTTATTTATTGATAGTGTAGTGTTAGGTTTAAGTGTAGATAATTGTAGGTAGTTTATTTAATTAATTTATTGATAGTGTAGTGTTAGGTTTAATTGTAACTTAGGTTAGGATTTATTTTACAGGTACTTTTGTAATTATTTTAACTAGGTAGCTATTAAACTCCACCCCCCCACCCCCCCCTTATTAGTGTTTGGACACAGACATTATATTTCAACTGTAAATATATTATTAAAAACACAACACTTTATTGACATTTATGCTAAAAGACAAAAACAATACACCAAGCTATAGTGGAGAATATTGATGTGTGGTTATATCACTTCCACTACATATCAAATTTGAATAATGAATCCACCACAAATTATTTTTATTATATTTTAACTGAGTTCACAGCTTCTAGGCATTCTCCAGCAGATAATCCCTATGCACTTTTGCATTCTTCCCAAACAACAATAGATATAGATACAGCCATAATAGGAAATGTGTGAGGGGAGTTAGAGCTGTACAATCAGAAAACTAAAAAGAAAGGGTTAATGGTGAGGCACTGCCGTATAAAGTTGCAGGTAAAGTAATTAAAGTACACATTATATTTGTCTCTATCCCAACTTGTTTTATGTCCCTTTAAGACATAGAGGCCCATTTATCATGCTCCGTATGGAGCTTGATGGCCCGTGTTTCTGGTGAGTCTTCAGACTTGCCAGAAACAGCAGTTATGAAGCAGCGGTCTAAAGACCGCTGCTCCATAACCCTGTCCGCCTACTCTGAGCAGGCGGACAGGAGTTGCCACAATTCAACCCGATCGAGTACGATCGGATTGATTGACACCTTCCAGCTGGTGGCCGATTGGCCGCGAGTCTGCAGGGGGCGGCGTTGCACCAGCAGCTCTTGTGAGCTGCTGGTGCAATGCTGAATACGGAGAGATTATTGCTCTCCGCATTCAGCGAGGTCTTGCGGACCTGATCCGGACTGTCGGATCAGGTCCGCAAGACCGTTGTTAAATAGACCTCAAATAATGTTGTTTTTGTGACAACTGAGATATCTAGTGGGTAGTGAAAGTTGTTTGAGGAGCTTAGTAGCAGCATCTAGTAAAAGGATGCTGTAATATAATGCAGAAGAAGACATGGCATATAGTGCATATAAATAGTATAAGGAGGAATATATATATATATATATATATATATATATATATATGTAACTATTTAAAATAGGGAGAGATACAGTGGGGCAAAAAAGTATTTAGTCAGCCACCAATTGTGCAAGTTCTCCCACTTAAGAAGATGAGAGAGGCCTGTAATTTTCATCATAGGTATACCTCAACTATGAGAGACAAAATGTGGAAACAAATCCAGACAATCACATTGTCTGATTTGGAAAGAATTTATTTGCATATTATGGTGAAAAATAAGTATTTGGTCAATATCAAAAGTTCATCTCAATACTTTGTTATATATCCTTTGTTGGCAATGACAGAGGTCAAATGTTTTCTGTAAGTCTTCACAAGGTTGTCACACACTGTTGCTGGTATGTTGGCCCATTCCTGCATGCAGATCTCCTCTAGAGCAGTGATGTTTTGGGGCTGTCTCTGGGCAACACAGACTTTCAACTCCCTCCAAAGGTTTTCTATGGTGTTGAGATCTGGAGACTGGCTAGGCCACTCCAGGACCTTGAAATGCTTCTTATGAAGCCACTCCTTCGTTGCCCGGGCGGTGTGTTTGGGATCATTGTCATGCTGAAAGACCCATCATCTTCAATGCCCTTGCTGATGGAAGGAGGTTTGCACTCAAAATCTCACGATACACGGCCCCATTCATTCTTTCATGTACACGGATCAGTCGTCCTGTTCCCTTTGCAGAGAAACAGCCCCAAAGCATGATGTTGCCACCATCATGCTTCACAGTAGGTATGGTGTTCTTTGGTTGCAACCAAACAGTTCTACTTTGGTTTCATCTGACCATATGACATTCTCCCAATCCGCTTCTGGATCATCCAAATGCTCTCTAGTATACTTCAGATGGGCCCGGACATGTACTGGCTTAAGCAGGGGGACACGTCTGGCACTGCAGGATCTGAGTCCCTGGCGGCGTAGTGTGTTACTGATGGTAGCCTTTGTTACGTTGGTCCCAGCTCTCTGCAGGTCATTCACTAGGTCCCCCTGTGTGGTTCTTGGATGTTTGCTCACTGTTCTTGTGATCATTTTGACCCTACGGGGTGAGATCTTGCGTGGAGCCCCAGATCGAGGGAGATTTTCAGTGGTCTTGTATGTCTTCTATTTTCTAATTATTGCTCCCACAGTTGATTTCTTCACACCAAGCTGCTTGCCTATTGCAGATTCAGTCTTCCCAGCCTGGTGCAAGTCTACAATTTTGTTTCTGGAGTCCTTTGACAGCTCTTTGGTCTTCACCATAGTGGAGTTTGGAGTGTGACTGTTTGAGGTTGTGGACAGGTGTCTTTTATACTGATAACAAGTTCAAACAGGTGCCATTAATACAGGTAATGCGTGGAGGACAGAGGAGCCTCTTAAAGAAGAAGATACAGGTCTGTGAGAACCAGAAATATTGCTTGTTTGTAGGTGACCAAATACTTTTTTTCCACCATAATTTGCAAATAAATTCTTTCCAAATCAGACAATGTGGTTGTCTGGATTTGTTTCAACATTTTGTCTCTCATAGTTGAGGTATACCTATGATGAAAATTACAGGCCTCTCTCATCTTCTTAAGTGGGAGAACTTGCACAATTGGTGGCTGACTAAATACTTTTTTGCCCCACTGTATATCTTAGTAAATATCCACATTAATACATATGTAGAGGATATAAGAAAAATATCTTATTGGTAAACTCAGCAGTTAGTCAGGCTGCAAATGAGTTATGGTGCAGACCCTCTTATTGAAATAAAAATTACATAAAAAGAGAGAGAAATCTTCAGAATTCATGAGAAAATCCTAAAAGAAAGAGAGGGACCTCAGCACTCTTAGACCCCACGCAAAAAACTAATAGGAGAGAATACTCCCTGAAGAAGCACCACTACAGGCACAAGTCAGCACACATAAATGGGTTTTAATCAAAAAACACATTCTTGTTGAAATAGCCTTTGGGTCTTATGGACTGTTTTGGCCCCATCCTTAACTTTGAAGCTTGCAATAACTTTCAGTATACTGCAGCGGTCTAGTATAGTGCAGTACACCTAGAGAGGCAGTATTTTATTTTTATGTGTTGTGTGTGTGTTTTTTTGATTAAAACCCATTTATTTGTGCTGACTCATGACTGTAGTGGTGCTTTTTAGGGGGTATTCGCTCCTATTTGTTTTTTTTGTGGGGTCTAAGAGTGCTGAAGTCCCTCTCTTTCTTTCAGGATTTTCTCATCAATTCTGAAGATTTCTCTCTCTTTTTTGTAGTTCTTATATATATAACAGTAGGACTATGCAAAAGAGAGAAGAACAAAGCGCATACATGATTCAAAGTACAGTTTATTAAAACACTACACACATCTGCTACGAAATGCACTTACAGAATTTGTGGGTTTTATCAATACTATTGATTTCAGTTTACATTTCACTGAAAACATAAACCATAAAACCATAGATTTCCCCTAAATCTAACAATGTCAGTTGATGACAATGGGAAGGTGATAACCAGGAACTTTAGAAAACTGACTGACAAAAATGGATTTTTACATGCACAAATCAGTCATCTGTATAGCTGGAAGTCCAAGATTCCATATGGCCAATTTCGTCGCATTCAACAAAATTGTACCAATATTGAGGGCTTTGAGCTAGAAGCAGACATATTGCAGGACAAATTTTTAGAAAAAGGATATGAATCTATTTTAGTATCTCAATCTAGGGTCAAATGTGTTAATTTATCCATGAGTTAATTACTAAGAGATAAAGACAAAAACATCAAACCATTTAAGAATAGAAAAATTAAAGATGATACGAAATTCATAAATACTTTTGGTGAAGGGGCAAAGGCAGCCAGAAGTATACTGAACAAGCATTTGAATATACTCAAAAAAGACCCTATACTACGGGAGCACATTGGGGATGGTCCTAATATTATTTTCAGAAAAAAACAGAGATCTAAAGAGTCTTTTGGCACCCTCAAAACTAAAACCACTCAATTATAGTTCCATTAAAACAAACAATGTCCGGGGGCGTGTCGAAACAGCAACCAAGATGGCTGCTTTTCTTTAAGGCTGATTCCAGGAGCAGATAAAACCGCTATTTACTGCTCTGAAATCTTGTAATCTGAGCTATTTTCCAATAATATCTTACAGTCCAGAAGCTACTGCATAGAAAGATATATTTATTCACCCAGATTTCAGCCCGGAAGACCTAACAGATGTGGTGCGTAGCAGAGGCCTTCTAACGGCCTTAGCCTTCATCTAGCCCTCCCCATTATCCTGCAGACACAGGACCAGCAGCTGTGTACGCTGAACATTTCCCAATCCCTACCCGCTTAACTGGGACTAAAGGTAACCAGTAAGGAATTAACAGTTTAAACACTGAGAGTTAGTACACAAGATGGAGGCCATAGACAAATGGGAGCGCAACATGTTACAACTTATGGAGCTTCACCGTCAGGCCTTACAGATTGAGCTTTACGATCTCCTTATAGCCGTAAGACCCGTGAAAAAAATCTGTACCCGTACCAGCACACTGTCCAGCAGTTGATCATGTGGGTGGTTTCATGCCGCCGAAGACAGATCACAGTCGAGGGGACCCGGTGTATAGAGAGACCTCGGTGTGTACCCTGGGACCGCATACAGATCAAGAGCAGTCCGTAATGAACGAGGAGGCTGGTCTAGACCTGGAGAGAACGACCAAACATACCATTTCAGCTCATACTCACATTTTAGAGTCTGCACTTCAGGGTTGCACAGGGGTCTTTGTTGAAGGTGCAGAGCCGATATCCCTCCAACCACCAGAAGCGGCTCAGGAAGGTCGCTCATCCCGGAATCCTACCAGCTCTAAGTTCTCGGCTGCATGGGCACTACAATGTACTCCCAATAAGGGAAAGATTTTGAATACCGCACGAGATATGGAGAGTCCGGGAGGACGGAGTCAAAGCCAGGAACACCTACACGCTGCATCATTAATGGATGATTACAGCACCTTACCACGCTATCCACATAAGTTGGTAGCAGTCGTCCTCTTGGAGAGACATGTGGCATTGAGAAGCATTAGGGAGTTTGAGTCATGGCTCCGGTTGGTGTCTTTCACACTTGGTGACACTGCTTAGGGTCCTAGGTTGATACGGCGATTGTCTACAAGAGTTCAGTCTAGAGTTGGAATTGGATGAATAGTTTTTACAATACATGGATGTCAGTAACATACACGGTACGGAAACATTATGAAATGACACAACTGGCCGTAAGACTTTATTACTTGCTACATCTTTACTTAGACATTTATAACCTGTTCTTTGAGGACAATTGGGTCACTATTACTACTCCCTGGCTAGAATAACGCTTGTCCTCATGACGGCACTCTGAGCCTGATATTTGGAGGACCATTTTCTGTTATGCCAATTGTCTTTCTGTTTTGTTATTATGATTTATATGATATGTGCATATCTACATATTAGTTAGATTGTCCCTATTTTCATATGACTAGGTCACTATATAACACCCTTATTGCGGTTCAAAATCTAGTTATGATTGTATGGTTTTATGCCTAATGGGTATTAGTGTAAAACGGGAGCTGGCAGATACATTTGTTGTGTTCCCTTTTCCCCCTTCTTCCAGATTTGCATGTTATCATAGTCAGTACATTTTATATTGATGGCCACCTTCTATGTATTTACAGAGTCATCCCACATGTCTGTATTGTCTCTACTAAAATATGGGAACACTAACTGGCTTTTGCTAATCATAGCAATGTTTCACTATCTTGCTTGGCGTATAATTACTGATGGTTACTGTTTGCAAATGCTCTCAGATTGCCTATGCTGATAGAGAAGAGTGAATCACTACACTAGGTCAAACTTAGGGCCAATCTTATATTATGGCGCTATGTTATGAAGAAGTTTAATAATGGGGGTTTGTTTTCACTTGTCTTCATGTAAGCAATGTCACATAATTATTCTTGCTGTCATATTATTCTAGATGCATATATCCTCTTATTTGTTCTAAGACCCAAGAGCATCCACCATATATGCTAAACTCCCTTTCTTTAGCTTAAGTGCCTACTATGTGAGGGCTCTGTATAATTTTATATACCCATAGATCTACATAAGGTGAGTCTACTGAATAGTTGCTAGCTTTGTTCATTTTATCTTTCCTCTCCTTGGTGCTATAATAGACCTTAGAGAGAATATTTCACCGTGGAGCCACATAATAATAAGGCTGTTGTTTTATTAATTTTCCTGGAAGTTACTATCCTTCTTATTTAATTTCACCCAATTATACAAACTGAATGTCTATGATGTGCTTACTGAAATGTTTAATGTTATAACTGTCATTGCCATACTCTTATGATTTTATGCTCCTTTAGTTCATTTTTAGTAACTATTTTGGTTTTTTTCTTAAACTATATCACTTGGTGACCTCCTCCCGTTATTTTGCCCCCCCCCCTGTGATCAGTCTCTCTTAGTGGACAATTATTTTTGTGCTTTTATAGGATGTGATTCCTTCATATATACCGTATGTTAGAGGGATATGTTACTCCCATAATTGATGTGTTTCATTAGCATATTAAAGGTCCAAAGGTGGCCTTATATTTATGTAATCCTCCTGCTACTATTTATAATACATTTGTTAGAGGTGCAAGAGTGGTCTCGTTTATGTTATGGATGTAGAAAACTGAGGATTTACATTTGTTATTTTCTATTTTATCATACAGGTTGTATCTTTGCAGTGGGTTGTATTATTGTATTTCACTTTATTTTGCATTTTTGCGTTTGTTGTATACCATTTAGAATCAAAATGTGGGAACATTTACATTGGGCGCATTAAGCGTAAAATAAAAAGGAGAGCATACGAAGACATTAAAAATATCGCTAATGGCTATGATAACATAGCATATCAGATCACTTTAGGGTTAAACATAATAACGACCCATCTGATCTAAAGATAATGGTATTAGAACAGATACCTCCCTGTAGAGATGAACACGTAAGATTCACTCGTTTGAGACAATCCGAAACTAAATGGATCTATCAATTAGGAAGTCTGACAAGGACTTAATATTGATATAGATCTTGCAGCATTTATGAACCAGTAGATTCCCTCGTAGTTACCATCACACGCAGAAGTTAATAAGGTGCCGTATATATGGTTTGTCATAAGTTGCTTGCATTCTGTTTGTTCCTTGAGCAATGGGTTAACATATGCTTTAATGTTTGTTTCCCATTAAGGGATTATTTATTTGTAAGGAATTTATACTTTTAAATCCTTTTGTTTATCTTTTATTTTGTCTCAAATGAATTCTACTAAGTATATTAATAATTTGAGTAAATATGTATTTATTTTTTTTAAATACAATTTATATATATATATATTTTTTTAACGGGAGGAAATCAATTCGTATGGATGTTCATCATACATTTTCCAACACACGTAAGTTCTGTATTTAATATTCACTTCACATACACTTTTGATTTACATTTGTTACAATAATCAACTATATCGATTGTGGTTTAGATACATAGGGGTCAATTTATTAAAGTCTGGTGGACATAATACGCCTCTGTTCAAAGCTATAAGTACTAGGGTCGAGGCGCTGTATCCATACATACCCAAATCTACAGCATATCATGTCCGCCAGACATCGCTAAATGCGGACAGCATACGCTGTACATATTCAGCATTGCACAAACAGTTCTAGTGAACTACTTGTGCAATACCGCCCCCAGCAGTATCGTGACCAATTGGCCGTTAGCAGGGGTGTTGAATAGGATCGGGCAGATTGCTGTACGCAGGCTCAGAGGTGGCGTATGAGTTAAGGAGCAGCGGTCTATAGAAAACAGGGAGAATTGGCCCAATTCGGCAAATAATAAATTGACCCCATAGTATCAAATGCTGATCCTCTCCCTATAAGTTGCAAATGCAGCCTTAAGCGACTAGCCTGAGCAGAGATGGAGATGCTATTGTGACATCCATACAGATAGCACAGTAAACTCACCCACAGTTACACGATCAATGCAACACAAGCTGCGCAACACTCTGCAAATCTGATGGATATACTGCCACGCAGTTACTAGATCGCTAAGTATTTGAAAGACTTTGTGCTTTATGTTTTATAACACTCCGCTCACAAGCTGCCTTCTGCTTAAACTGGGCCCCTCATTGCTATTTCACACAAGGGAGTAAGTGGCCCCAGATCTTCACTGAACACAGACACCCTTGGAAATACTGGGCCTGGGATTCTAGGGAAACAGACCTCTCACCCCGCACATTGCAGACATCGAGAGCTTAACCAATTAACATTGCTGCTAAAAAATATTTTTTTTTATAGTTGTTGATTCCCTTTTCAACTGCATGTGTTACATGAGAATACAAAGCTCACATGCAGAGCACTTTCAAATGTTGCAGAGTTTTGCCAAGCCCTTGGCCTGTACCCACCTGTCTGTTGAGATACTTCAAACACACTGTACACCTCCAGCCAAAAAGAGCAACAACACCCCTCTGATCAGTGGCAGAAAATCCACCCACATCCCAAAAAGAAACCGCCTTCATGGAACCCCTCCCCTCAGAGGAAAAACTAAAATGTGATACTCAAGGGAATGCAGAAGACCATAGCTTCATGAACAACTTCTTTATAACTACACCATCCAAGTTAGAAGATAGTCATAATTGTGACACTCACACAGTCTTCCACCATTATCCTTCATAATGACTAAAGTCCGCAGTTATCCGGCAGACCTTGGGACTCCTTTCATGTAGTCACCTCTAGGACTCACTGACAAGCTCATTGCATTGAGGTAACCAATTACACTATCACCTGTTATAACTCTCCAGGCAACCCCTCTCACCATGTCCAAGCAAGACTATACTTTTATCTTGATAGCAGCAGGTGTGCTAACAGTTTAGATAGTTATTGTTTAAGGGGCTGGTTGCTACCTCCAAACATTCCGATTCATATGTATGAGACTTCTACACTTGTTTCTTACGTTATGCTTTTGTTTCTTGCTTATTGGTGGTTTACACCAGGACAAGTTAACATTGTTCTCCTGTTTAAGTTCTATTAATTTATTTTTTTTGTTAAAAGTTACAGGCTCCCGAAATATGACCGGAAAAGAAGGCCTATTGTATTACTTAATTATGCTTTAACATACCCATATGGCAAATACAGGTAAATGGATCAATTTGATCTCAAGGGTTTCAACTCCCCCAAAAAGAGATCCATAGCTCTCACAGACTTACGTAAAAAAGAAGGGGATATTTTGTTCCTGCAGGAAACACACTTCCAAAAATCAAAGAAACCAAAAAATCTAGGCACTACATACACTCAACATTTCCACAGTTCCTCCAGCCTTAAAGTGAATGTCAACCATAGCGTTTTTGAAATGCTAAGGTTGACGGTTGAAACAAATAAAGGGCACTTTCATTCATTAAGTATAAGATACTTCATGCAAAAAATGCCTTTATTTGTTTCAACCGTTCGTCGTTCTTAGCTGCTACGGCAGCCCACGGCCAAAAATGTATTTTGCTGAGGGGCCCATTTATCAAGCTCCATATGGAGCTTGAAGGGCCGTGTTTCTAGCGAGCCTTCAGACTTGCCAGAAACACCGTTATAAAGCAGCGGTCTAAAGACCGCTGCTCCATAACCTGTCCGCCTGCTCTGAGGAGGCGGACAGACATTGCAGGAAATCAACCTGATCGAATACAATCGAGTTGATTGACACCCCCCTGCTAGCGGCCATGAATCTGCAGAGGGTGGCGTTGCACCAGCAGTTCACAAGTGCTGCTGGTGCAATGCTGAATGCGAAGAGCGTATTGCTCTCCGCATTCAGCGAGGTCTGTCGGACAGGATCCTCTGATTAATCTCTATGCTCCTAACGTGAAGCAACTCCCTTTTTTAAAAAAAAAATTTCACCAGCATCTTAGAACTTTCTTAAGGCATTTTATTTATTAATGGTGAACTCAACATACCATTGCAATTACATTTAGATTGCTCAAACCCAAACCCTACCACATCCAAAAGTACAGTTAAACACCTCTGGAAAATTCTATAAGATCACAACTTGTACAACTCATGGCGATTTATACATCTTGATAAAAAAAGATTACACCTTCTTTTCTGCACCACATCATATATCATATAGTAGGATCGACTACATTTAAAAAAAAAATAAACAATATTTAAATAATTTTATATTGAGGTTGTGCAAAAAAATACGACTTATATGAGTTACCATATAACAGAAACATAAATAATACATTTCAATGCGATAACAGCCATAGATACAAGTGAAATTCACACTATGAATAATATTACGCAGATGACTGGAGCCTCTTTTTATATAACCTGTGCTAAATGTGTTTCCTCACTTGAAACTGGAAGCAACTCTTGTACCTATTATTCCAATCAAGTTCTAGCAGAGGAAAATTAGCAAATAGAGTGATCACTTTTGGACCTATATGTTTAATATAAGTTAGCAACTGATATTCTAAATGATAGCAACAATAAAAAAATAGTGGGAAATTAGCTACAGATGATTTTAGCAGAGGTTAACAATAACAAAATGAAGACAAGCATACACATGACAATTATATGTAAAAGTACAAGTAACCAACCACAAAATAGAGGAGTCATTTTTCTGGAGGAATTGGTCACTAGATATTTGTAGGTAGAATCTATATTACGTTAAGACAACCATATTGACGTATGTATACTAAGCTTGTCTATTGGGCACTCCCTCATCAGCTATATAGGGTAAAAGGAGAAAACATGTATAATATAGCTACCCTTCTGGTAATGATCTATTTATATTGTTGTGCAACTATAAGTAGAAGTGAATAAAATTTAGCAACTGACATTTATGAAGTGAGCAGTACAACCAGAATTTATATATGTATTCTGCAGACTAATATATTAACAAGCAGGGTATGTGAACAAAGGTGAATTGTACCTATAATATGTGAAGTTTCTAAGCATAAGGCTCTTGATAGTACATAACAGAGTAATAGTGAGATAATACATAAACCTCATATTGAAGTACCTATAGATCTACATAGTGAGTATAAGGGAAGATTGGTCCAGGGGAGTTAATAAGATGATGTTCCTGAAGATTAGACTTTATTTGTATTTGGTAAGACAAGAAGAGGTCATGGGATATACATACTAAAATATGGGGTTTTCCAAATCCAAAATTAATTGGCATACAATAATCTTATACAGACCTTAAATATGTTATGAGACTCAATACAGAGGCATATATCAACCGGCAATAACTCCCCCCCCCCCCCCATAAGACACACTTAAAACAAGACTTAGGGACTAAAACAAAATGCAACAAGTAATGTGATAACGCTAGAGTTATTAAAACAATCCATCAGGATCTTATGTTTTCAAACTTTTAGTAGTTCCTATGACATGTCTAACTATGATGTTGACGATGCTGCTTGAGACAGTCAAGATATGTATTGATCAGTCAGGGTCTGAGCATTATGTTACCGGGGTCTCTAAATTAAAACATACATGAGGGCTTGTAGAACGAAAAAGAACACAGAGCGCATACCACTCTAAGTGTAACACCGTTTAATACATAAAGCACACAGAGCGCTAAAAATAACACATACAATGTTATAACAGATAATATGCACAGTCACCAAATCCTAGTATGTTGCACCGGCTATCGTGGGTGTGTTGTCCGTCACTCCATCAGCTCTGTCCTCGATCCGACTTCCGGAAAGCCACAGGAAGACTCGCTGAACCGGGGGATACTCAAGCTGGAACACCGATGCCACAGGAACAAGGTGGAGCTGAAGAGAGAGCCTCTACGCATTTCTTCAGGCTATGACCTGACTTTCTCAAGAGGTATGTATGAAATGTAATCCAAGTCCCTTTTTAAAAAACTCGGGTCAGGCACACCTCCAATTCATGAAGTTTCATTGGCTGTGTATCAGTTCAAGTCCTCAAAGCGAGGCTGGAAAGCGTGTTATACCAGCAAAGTCTTACACATGATTGTCACTTGTGCTTGTAAATGCAGCAGCCTTGCAAGCTGACATCAGGCACACCTTTGACTGCATACATATTCACGAGGGCCTGTGGCAAAAAGCCCCAGACATTGAAGACTTACCCTCCAACTGCGAACAGTGATCATTTCAGCCGATTCCAAAGCTGGGCAAGCTGATCGAAGAGGGATTCCATACCTGCTCTGCATTTCTTTCAGTAATGAAGGATGCTGAGATTCTGCAAGGTTGGGAATGTTGCGTGTAAGAGGTAGTGACACGATGTTCCGCTTGAACTTGTAGCTGCGTGGGTACGCTCACTACTTGTGGAGTTTCCGGCTTTGTGCCTCTCGTGATTCCCAATGCTAGAGATGATCTACTTGTAGGCCCTGCAGATGTGAGCACTTCATGTAGAGATGAAATAGCCGCATCACGCTCTGAGAGATCGGCCGCCTCCCTCTCAGTCAATGCGGTCTGCAAAAGTAAGTGCTTCTTCATGTCTCTGGTGTTGGGTAGGGAGCAAGCAGGGGTTATTTAACTAACGTTAGATCTCGAATCCAACTGAGGTAAAAGTTTAAGAGCTTGGAGTTTGATTTCCTGTGTTGCGGTAGGCTCAATATGTGGCACCTTCAGGACTGCCACAAGGCTGTCAAACCTGTTAGTAATCTTTCTCTCTAGATCTTCAAGTAGACCTTGGATCTGTAGGTATGATTCCTCCATAGTCTGCAGATTTGATAATTGCTCAGTATAGTTGAAGCTACATAACCCGACAGTCCGAGGGGGGGTGTAGTTATCTTGTAAAGTAGGCCGTTAGCGAGGTTACCATTTGTCGATTTGAAAGCTCTGTAACCGATACATCTGTTAGGGAATCATTGCATATTAACTGGATATGAACCGTGTAAGGTTTAGTAATGTCTAAAAGTTAGGATGGCCAATTAAAGTATATATTTGACGGATTGCATCATAGGCATAAGGAGCTCCTAAGAAATGCAACCTGTCATGGCCGCTGCTCGGACACGCCCCCCAGGATCGACTACATTTTAATGAATCAATGCAGCCAAGCACACATTATAACCTCCATAATCACACATATAACTTGGTCTGACCACTCAGCTATACTTCTACAATTGAAATGGCCTAACACCCCAAGTTAGATGACTCCATATTTTTAAACCTAGAATCAACAGCTCAGACGAAACAGTCACTTTCAAAATATTTTACATTCAATTCCCTTCCCGGTAGTGACCCCTATACAGTATGGGAGGCCCAAAAATGCTACATGAAAGGCAAATTTATCAAACTCAAATCCCAAATTAAAAAAAAAATCTAAACGCTTTCTGGAGTTAACAGACACATTATCTAAAGTAGAGTTTGAACATAAGAAAAAGAATACATGATCAACAGCTACACTCTAAACTAGAAACAGCGAGGAAGGAAGTCCGGGATCTAGTCACCCATGAATTTAATTTAATGGCATTAAAAACCAAGCAACAATTTTATTTTAAAAGCAATAGGGCAGGGAGGTGTTGCGTTTCCTAACATATATCTCTATTATGATGCAACGAGACTTACACATATTACCGCATGGGGAGTAGAGACAGATAGACCAGGCTGGTATTACTTGGAACAACTAGCTCTACCGGTAGATCTAGACCTCAGGGACGCCATCTGGGTTCCCAAGCGCGTGAACCTCTTGGCTAAGATCCAAAATCCTATTGTCAGTCAATCTTTACGTATCTGGTACGAACTTCGTCACAGACAGGGTGTTTCACCCTACCCTTCTCCTATTCAGAGCCTGAGGGGTTTACTCTGGAACTCACCGGAGATTCACTTTGATTTCTGGAAAAGTAAAGACATCACGAAGGTTTCTGATCGGTATCACTCGGGTACCCTTACGACGGCTTCACAACTAGCGGAGCCCGGGGGGGACAACCCCCTATGGTTCCGCTTCGAGAGCTTCCGAGTGCTTGGTGTGGTCAAGGCTAGGGGATTCCCCACGACTGCTCTCAGAGGAAAGACAGGATGGGAGTCTAGGTGGTGCACGGGAGCGCTGAGATCCCGTCCCATCTCGTTTCACTATACCACACTCCTAAACGACTGTACACCAGGGGTGCCATGGCAGATACGCGCTTGGTGTCGTGAGCTCAACATCTCTATTCCTGAAGATGACCTTGCCTATGCAATTACTTTCACTAAAAAGACGCTTCATTGCGTCACAGTCTTTGAGACATATATGAAAGGAGTGTTGAAGTGGTATAGAGTCCCAACTCGACTGGCGGCGATGTTCCCGTCCTCTACCAGAGAGTGCTGGAGACAGTGCAATGGCGAGGGCTCTGACATTCATGTCTGGTGGAGCTGTCCGAAGATCACCTCCCTATGGAATGAGGTTGAATTGTTGCTCAGCTCCATGAATCTCGACGTCCACCTGACGCCTGGGATGGCCTTACTCCATATTCTTCCGAGGTCTTTCTCCTTGACTACCAAGAAGTTCCTAATTTACGTTCTGGCAGCGACTAAACTGTGCATAGCTCGGGCTTGGAAACAAACAGAGCCTCCAAATCTAAATGAGATCTGTGATGTGATAAACCATTTCGCTACGATGGAGAGATATGTCGCTGGCGAAAATGGTACCTTGGACTCTTACTGGGAGACGTGGTCTGACTGGTTCGAACTCCGATGAGTGAGTCCCTTCAGTAGCGCGATCTACCCCTGAAATAGGAGAGAGTTCATACTCTTTCCTCCTCTGCTCCGTTCCCTACCCTTCTTCCCCTCCTCCCCCCCCCCCCCCCCTTTTTTTTTTTTTTTCCTCTCTATCTCTCTTTCTCTCCCTCTGCCTCCCTCTTTCTTCTTTGTATCTCTTCCTTTATTCCCTATCTGAGGGAGATGTGTATAATCCCTATTTATTCAGTTGTCTGACAAATTTGTACGTGGGCTCGGTTGGCTCACTTTCTATTCACCCCTCTTCTAGGGCCAAATAATGCCCGATACCTACCTTTTTTTTCTCTCTTTGTTTCAATATTGACTACTATGAGACTGCACACTTATGACACATCTACTTTACTATTTTTGATTATTCCAATATATGCAATGTATACTTTTGTAAACCAAACATACTGTTATACTATGTTATCTGTTATGTTCTGATGTAATGCTACTCTAATATTACTGTACAGTGCATTTCTATTTAATAAAGAAAAAAAATATTAAAAAAAAAAAAAAAAAGCAATAGGGCAGGGAGGCTTCTTAACAGAGCCCTTAAACTAAAAAAACTAAAAACTTTGGTACATGAACTTAAAACTCAATTAAATAGAACAATACACTAAACCCCGGACATCTTGTCACACTTTGTGGCCTATTATATAAACTTATATAATATAAATAACACAAATGACACGACATGCATAGATATAGATTTAACGCAATATCTGAACGACACCCCTTTACCACAGTTGACTGAAGACCAAGCACAAAATCTAGTTACCCCAATCACAACGGAGGAAATTACCATGGCCATTAAACAATTGCCAGCAGGGAAGAGTCCCTTCACAGTATATTACTATAAAAAGTTTGCCCCTATTTTTTTTTTTTGTTTGTTTCAAAATGCACTTTCTTTTAATAGGAGAGGTGACTCCCCCAATATTCCATGTGATTATGTTTACATTTGTGTTAGCCATTGTGTTCACAGGGGGTGATAACGTGTGCAACCAAACTAATAATACTATTACTGAGTACATATAAAACCATTTGTTCAGACAAAATACTTGCTGATGACATGCGCACTGTACAGTCCGGATGTGGGCCCCAAATTCTTTGGAATAATATTGCGTTTATCAGAAAAAAACTTTCATGCTCATTTCAAGGGGTAAGGATAGAAACTTCCTGGAGACATTACTGTAGATAGGAGAAAACAAACACATAATTAAAACAAGAAACAACAAACAAAAACAGCAACTATCAAAACAACAACATAACAGTGTAGAAGCTAGTACTCTCATTTGGTGATCAGTCTAACTCCCTTCCCCTCTTATGTATAGGAGGATATCTGAGAACCAGGAAGCAAAGAGGAGAGATGTGTCCATGACTCTCTCAGTCATGAGTTTTGGCAGTTTGATAAATTTGTCCCAGTTCTTGGTTGGAGCCATCTTAGATGCAGGGTGTACCATTCAGATCACGGGTGCCCATCTATGGCCTCTAACTGTGCCGCAGACTTGTCCATGCTTGAGTCTCTGTCCTCAGCTTGTAAGAACATCTGAAGCTGCTTTGGGAAGTCAAAAAACTTTGGGCCATTAGCTGTCTGTAGGCACAGTTTAGCAGGGAACAGTAATGCCACCGATCTTCCACCATCAATCAGTTGCTTACAGTAAGGTGAAAATTGTCTTCGCCTCCTAGTGACTTCAGATGAATAGTCTTGAAACAGCAACAGTTTCCTTCCTTCTAAAGTAATAGGGCCTGCTTTACGATAAGCTCCGAGCAGCTCCACTTTATCCTTGAAATTCAAATATTTGATTAGGACGTGTCTGGGTGTCTCTTTGTTAGATTGTTCCGATCTCAGCTGGCCCACTCTGTGTGCTCTCTCTGCCACACATGGAGCGTTGGTGTCTGACATTTTGAGAAGTTGTGTTAGCTGTGTTTCTGCAAAGTGTAGCAGTGATGAACTTTTCACAGGGTCCGGTAACCCCACTATACGCAGATTGTTCCTTTGTGACCTGTTTTTAAGGACATCTAGATGCACCTTTAGCTCCAAATTCTGCTTCTGTAAATTAGTCACTGAGGAGGACATTTCTCTGTGACGACCCTCATGTTCAGATACTCTATGTTCGACATGAGTGAGTCTTCTAGAGAATTGTTTAAATTCGGTAGAGAGCGACTCCACTCCCATCTGTAACTGTTCAATTTTAGGCAGAAGCAAAGCTGAGATTTGGGCCATAACAGGGTGTGTGTCTTGTGTTAAGGATTCCTCCGGATCGCTTGTTATTGAAGGAGCAGAATGTACCTCTGCTTGATGTTTCGTTCTTCTGTCAGTGTTCTTGCCTTTTGATGTCATTTTGTCAGTTGCTTTATGAAAACTACTGTAGTACTTCTGCATACGCAATCTAAAAGCCTTCAGTGTCTGTGAAAGTGTATAGATTGAATCTACCAGTGCTCAACTGTGATATGGATTCTCAGCAGGATCCGGCCAGCAAACATATAAAAGGAGCAACACAAGTGAAAGAGATAGCTTAGATTCGTAATTTGCAGTTGTTTAAGAGACACCCCACCAAAGATCTTCAACTAGGACTTAGGGCGAGGGGGGGGGGGGAGTTTCAGCAAGCAGTCTCAGGTTAAATCATATTTGTATCCCCAAGCGGGCACTTCATATAATAAGTAATGATAGGGGCAATACATGTGACTAGGATACTTTTCCATTCATTCAGAGATGTAAGACAGTGACCCCATGTAACAGAGGTTGCCTCAATGTAGTACTGTAAAGATATTATCACACGCTGTTACAACCTAAAAAGGTTTTGTTGCTCTTTTGCAAAATCTCCCCTAAACGTGGAAACTCAGGTTTAGGGGAAGATATGCTTTGAGCGAAATATTATTGAAATAGATAAATGCCCCAAGTATGGTTCAATCTCAAAATTAGATCAGACTGAGAGTATAGTATTTGAGAATATTTCCCCAGAATAAGTGGTTAATCAAAATGAATAGGTAAGGTAAATCAAGCTTGGCTGACAAACAGTTCCGCATACATCCTTCTTCACACACTCACACAGACAGTTTGTTGCTATATACAAATATTTACAAGTGTATCTGGTAACTCCAAATTACAGAGTCAAGGGCTGAGAGACTGAAGTGTCCTGGTAGACAAGAGTACGTATCGCTTACCGGAGCTTCCAGTTGAAGGCAGAGAGTGACTTCCGTGCGCTCATTCAGAGCGTCTTCAGCATGTGGAGCGGATTGATGTGTGATTGTGACTGACTTCCGGGTACAGCGTAGCAGTGACGCGGCTGAGGCAAGCTGATCGGAGGAGCAGGGAGACAAGGCGGCTGATCCAACAGGGGAGTAGATGCAATGCAGAGGAGAGGAATCCCAAACGAAGGTAAATCCTGAGAAGGGATTAAAATGAGTAATGACCTGAAGATTTAGGAGGAAAAATATAGAGCTTCAGATTAGAAATACTCTAATGAATCAACACCAATAATCAGGCAGTGATAAGGTGTCATGAAGGTGGTTTTATAGGGAGAGGAAGTAGGTGGGAGGGATATACCTTAAAGGTATATCACACACGCCTTCTTGTTAGTGCCCAGTTCAGTAGCTGTGGTCTGTCTAATCTGGTATAAGAAAGGTATCAAAATAAGTTATAGTCAGTCCACTCTCTTGCAATGTAACATAAACACTAGTATGGCATATTAGGTTTAGATATCCAGTGTATTCCGTTTAGGTAATATTCATGTGTGTCTGATTAAGTAGGTGTGTGTATATTACCCTCTGCAGCGTTTTATCCTCAACACGCTGAGCAGCCGTGGTTTCCCAGCCTTTATCTTCTGCTGTCACACGTAGCCGGAACAATAGTGAAGTGTGGAATGCTCGGGTTATTGTTTGTGCCGCCTAGGGAGATACTAGAGGCTTCTCTGTCTTCACATGGAGCTGCGACAGAATCAAAGATGGCGTCTATGCGCTCGGTCTCCTTTTCTCTGATTTCCATGGTTAGGGGGGTTTGTTTGATCCTTACGCTTTAATGCCGGCTGAAAAAACAGCCTGGTGATGTCCCCAGACAGTAGTCCTGCAAGTCGTATGCGTGGGAGCGGGGAAAGTGCAAGCCAATTTGGGTTTTTGCGAGACAGGTAACGGAGCCTGCTGCCTTCCCTTTGCTCCTCCCACCGGAAGTCTAGTTTGCCCCTATCTTAATACCACATATGCAATCTATATTCAACAGAGCAGACCAGCAACACTCATTCTCATCCTTTACGTTAGATGCACACATTGCAGTAATACCTAAACCGGGCAAATCTCCTAATACCGCAGCTTATTTCTGCCCCATCTCATTATTAAATGTTTATATCAAGATCTATGCAAAAATTCTAGTGACGAGACTTAACAAAATTCTTCTCCAATTAATGCACCTAAATCAAGTGGGATTTATCCCACAGATGAGAAGCACGCGACAACACGCTTAAAGTCCTAAATTGTATGGAATTTGCACAATCACATAAAATCCCATCAATATTCCTTGCCAATGGTGCTGAAAAAGCTTTCGATAGGCTTAACTGGCAGTTCTTACGTGACACATTGAAGTGATTTGGACAACTTTTAATAGACAAATCTCTACAATGACCCAAGGGCAAGAATCAGGCTGAATGATTCCCTCTCCGACTGATTTCCAATACACAATGGTACTCAACAGGGATATCCTATGTCCCCCCTATTGTCTGTACTAGCCATGTAAGTATTAGCCTCCAACATCAGATGTAACGGTGACATTAAGGGACTTTTTATAGGACAGATGGAAATTAACATTTTATTACTTAACTATCCTGCACCACACTGGGAGTGTAATCTCTTTTTAAATTTTTGGGGCAAACTGTCCCTTTTAAGACAGAGATCGAAACATACAGTAGATTTTCCAGTTTTAAAATCAATACCTCTAAATCAGAACTACTAGGAAAAGAACTACCAGACCTAGAACTAAAACACATACAAGAGGACCATACGTTTGAAATACAATATACTTCATTAAAGTTGGGGGATCCACATAGCTAAAAACCCGGGTGCACTTTTCACACTCAACTTCTAAACACTATTTAGGAATACACAATATGAACTACTCAGCTGGAAACATAAACACTTATCCTGGCTCGTTACAATGCATGCTTACAAAATGATCACCGTGCCACTCATCCAATATACTTTTCAAACCATACTAATTCAATTACCATCCTCTTTTATAGACAATATAGAAAAACAACCTAATTACTTTATTTTGGGAAATAAGATCCCAGAGTCTCAAAAAATATATTATATAGAAACAGACACAACAAATGTTTTGGAGTTCCCAGTATTCTTTATTATAGACAAGCATCACAACTAGTGAGAATAATAGACTGGTGCAAACATGCGGACTGTAAAGAATGGGTAACGCTTGAGCATAACTTAATGAAAACACCTTACCTGGTAGTAGTTGCTGGCTACATAGACAACAGTGACAACTCATGCACCCACTCCCCAAACTAGTTCAAGATACCTTAGCACTATGGGACTGTTTAGTCTCTAAACCTGGAGGACTATCCTTGATTCCTTTACCACGGACCCCACCCCTTCAAAACCCAGACCTGCCAATCCATCAAAACGCACCTACACTAGAGACTGCCAATATTCACACTCTAATACCATGTTACACAGTCTTAAAAAATGGAAAACATGATAAAAAAAGAGTTAGTAGATAGAAACACCCCAAGCTTCCATAACTAGTATGCATATCTCCAACTTAAACCACAATACATTTAGATCTAATCTAGTTAGATCGCTAAATTCCTTTGAAACTCTCAGTTCAATGCGTACCCCCACAAGAGAGCTTATTGTTGATATAAAATACTAATTGATCCTTTGCAAAATTTACCTGTATTTACTCTTAATAAAGATTTAAACAAACTTAACTCGTGGATGTCTAGGTTTATTGTGGGTGGTAAAAAGCCCCGCATCTCATTGGACAGAATGATGTTAAAGAAGGAGATAGCGGGATTATCTTTACCCAATTTTAAATTATACAATTGGGCAGCCATGATTAAGATAGCTTTAGACTGGATTACAGAGTCCAATATTTTCTCTTCTTATGATATTGAAAGTTTTAAAATTTTAAAATATTACCCGCTAATATTCATTGTTTAATCACATTTAAGAATATAATCTTGGCTTGGCAGAAATGCTGTATCCTTCTAAAAATAGATCCTAGTTTTACAGATTTTCTTCCGATTACAGGGAACCCACAATTTACACCAGGTATTTATAATAAAGCCTTTATATCATCAAAGGAAAATAATATTATCTATGTATCACAAATTCTGTAAGAGGATGGTCAGATGCTTCCTTTTCAAAACGTAGTCAGACAATATGGTATCTCTAATAAGATTTTTTTTGCATACTTACAATTGCGTCATCTTGTAAATAGTTTGAATTGTCCTGCTCCTTTGACTCTAGCATGGTCTGATATTGAGCTATGTTGTTTGAGATTTATAATGGGTGATGCTTCCATTTCATTAATATATGATATCATGCTGGCTAAGCAGGGTGCCCCTTCTATGGATAAAATAATTAATAGATGGATATATATTTTTTCGGATATTGACATGGATAAAATTAGAGCTAGTTTTTCGGCCCTTAATTATTGTATAATTTCCATGTCTTGGAGAGAGTCCCATTTCAAATTGCTCAATAATTATTATATCTCTCCATATAGAATGTATAAAATGTTTCCAACTACGGCCCCAGAATGTCCACGTTGTAGATTGTTGTCAGCAGATTTGTGTCACATGATATAGTACTTTCCTAAGATCTCTCAACTCTGGCAAAAAGTTGGGTTCTGGGTTTCCAAATTATTCAACTCTCCAATTAGATTTACGTTAGAATCTGTCTTTTTTTTTATATACTCAACATTTGAGCCCAACCGTATATGCCAATATGGTTAACACTATTATTTTGATTGTACGACATTTGATATTTAAGAACTGGAAATCTTGTAAGGCCCCTTCCTTTCCTATGATACTTAAGGAAATTCAAGCTCAGATTGTTTTTGAATCTTACCATTTACAGTCTCAGAAAAAAAAAATAAAGAAATTTCTAAATTGCTGGTTACCAATAATTAAGTCCTATACATGTATTATTCAAAAACAAATTTTGTCCCCATACCCGAGTTCTGACTCTTTTGCAGAGTTAGTCTTGTTGAATCACTTTCCGCCAGAATAGATCTCCTTATATAGAGAGGTATAGGTTATGCCTGATGGGGGTTCCCCCCCTTTCCCCCCCCCTTTTTTTTCTCCTTATCTATAGAGTTTTAAGTAATATTATAGATCAAGGTGGATATTTGGGAAATTAAGAGTAATATTAGTGACATAAAATATATATATGATTTGGATTTTGCAGTAGAACCATTTATCTCGGTTATATGGGTAGATTAGGAGCTCCTTTAAATGACTGATTTTATGGGAGCTGCATCTCCAAAATTTATTTTTTTTATTCTCTATGTCTGATTTTCTTGTTTTTTTCTCGAATATGTTTTATGTATGGAAAAAATCCTGATAAATAAAAGATTAAAAACTAATTGATATACACTCGAAAAAACTACCAGCATATACAAAAGCGTGGGAAAAAGAGAA
The DNA here is from genome assembly GCF_027579735.1 of Bombina bombina. Lineage (NCBI taxonomy): Eukaryota > Metazoa > Chordata > Amphibia > Anura > Bombinatoridae > Bombina > Bombina bombina. The sequence goes on along the minus strand of NC_069505.1, from coordinate 59,803,098 downwards.
GCATATCAAAGTTACTCCATCAGACTTAGCCACTATCTTTAGAAACATGGGTAAAGCACCCTCCTCTTCTCTGGGAAGAATACCTGTCAGTCTTAACCCCTAGCACTTAATCTAATTATTTATTGGGTAACTTCCCCACAAGGATTTCTTATAAGCGTTACACTGTTTGATTAAGGTGATGAAATATCCAATCTTTGTTAATGATCTATATATCTGCTGTATTACTGAGATTTAAATGTTAGATATACCTTTCTGTATCAATGAATGGACCCCCATCGGACAAATAACCTGTCATGTAACTTTGTTTTTCATTTGTTTATAAAACCTTAATAAAAACAATTTAAAAAAAACCCCAACTTGTTGTTTATTCCAAACTGCATTTAACACATTCAAAGGTAAAAAAAGCAAACAGCATGTGAAACGACAACATCCGCCTGACACATTTCAGCTTTTTTTAGCTGTAGCCATAGACTGACTTGCTCTATTTTTACACTTATATATACAGTTGTGTTTAATTAAAAACAAAGCATGCCTATGTTAACCCTTTGTAAGACATACACATTATTGGTGTCTTAAATACTTTGAGGCCTATTTATCAAGCCGTAAACTGTGCTGCATTTGTCGGCACCAATACACTCACCTGACATCGCCTAACATTGCTGCCGCGGACCTGAATATGATCTCCATATGTAACAAAAAAAGCTGTCAAAAAGCTGCGCACCAAGTATGGGGCGATGAGCAGCGGACTGTTGTTAACTAACAGTCATCGATCTCGCTGCTCTTCGGCTTTTTCACAGCTTTATTTGTATACTGTCACTAAACACCCACACTATACTAGTGTGGGTGGATGAAGATAGAAGATGCCGTCTGGGTGAAGATTTCTGCAGGCTTGGATGAAGACTTTGGCCGGCTTCTTGGAGGACTTCTTGTCGCTTCGATGAAGACTTCTCCCGGCTTCTTGGAGGATGGATGTCGGATCTTCAAAACTGTAAGTCATTCTTCAGGGGTTAGTGTTAGGATTTTTTAAGGGTTTATTGGGTGGGTTTTATTTTTATATTAGGGTTTTGGGCTGCAAAAGAGTTAAATGCCCTTTTATGGACAATGCCCATACAAATGCCCTTTTCAGGGCAATGGGGAGCTTAGGTTTTTTTAGATTAGCTTTTTATTTGGGGGGTTGGTTGTGTGGGTAGTGGGTTTTACTGTTGGGGGGGTATTTGTAATTTTTTTTACAGGTAAAAGAGCTGATTACTTTGGGGCAATGCCCCGCAAAAGGCCCTTTTAAGGGCTATTTGTAGTTTATTGTAGGCTAGGGTTTTTTTTATTTTGGGGGGGGGGGGGGTTTATTTTCATAGGGCCCTTAGATTAGGTGTAATTAGTTTAAAGCTTTGATAATTTCTTTTTTATTTTTTGTAACTTGAGTAGGGTTAGGTGTTTAAATATATAATATATTTAATTTGTAGTTTTATGTAATTTTAGTATAAAAGTTAGGTTAGATTAATTTTTATTTTAATATAGTTTAATGTAATTTTAGTTTAAAAGATAGGTTGGATTAATCATTAATTTAATATAGTTTAATGTAATTTTATTATAAGAGTTAGGGTAGATTAATTAATAGTTTAATATAGTTTAATTTAATTTTAAAGGTAGGTTTAAATTTATTATAAGATAGGGATGAGTTAATATTTAATATAAAGTTAGCGAGTTGTTAGGTTTAGGGGTTAATAGGTTAATTTAGGTTATGGCGAAGTGGGGGGCTGGCGCTTTAGGGATTAATATGTTTAGTAAGTGGTACTGATGTGGGAGGTCAGGGGTTTAGGGGTTAATAACTTTATTTAGTTGCGGTGGGCTCCGGGAGCGGTGGGATAGGGGTTAACACTTTTATGTAGGTGGCGACGGTGGCGGGGCGGCAGATTAGGGGTTAATAAGTATAATGTAGGTGGCGGCGGTGTAGGGGGCGGCTGATTAGGGGTGTTTAGACTCGGGGTACATGTTAGGGTGTTAGGTGTAAACGTAACTTTTATTCTCCCATAGGAATCAATGGGATATCGGGCAGCAGCGAACATAAGCTTTCGCCGCTTTCAGACTCCCATTGATTCCTATGGATTGAAAACCAGGTACGCTGGGCCGGAATAGTGGCGAGCGTACCTGGTAGTTATTTGATAACTAGCAAAAGGAGTCAGATAGTGCCGAATTTGCATTCGGAACTGAGTCCGGCGGATCATGTGTTACGTCACAAAATTCTACTTTTGCCGGTCTGTAGGCTTTGATAAATAAGGGGAATCAGGCTCGCCACAATTATGCTGTGGAATTCCAGTGTATTTGTGGTTGACGGCTTGATAAATAGGCCCCTATACCTCACTATTTAGTAGCTTGTTATTTAGTTTTCTGATACAATATATATATATATATATATATATATATATATAAAACTCATTATTTGATGTTTTGCTTTGTGACTTTAATCCATTTTTAAAAATATACACTTATTTCAAATCTGCAACACGTTCCAAATTTTTTTGGACAGGGGCAATTTAGGACTAATAGCAATGTGACAAGTTGAAAAAAGAAGGTGATGCGACAGTGAAACAGGTGAGGAAATTGTGTAATCATAGTATATAAGGAGCCTCCAAAAAAGGCCTAATCTTTCAAGAGAAAGGATGGGTCGAGGCTCGCCAATTTGCCAATAGATGCGTCAGCAAATAATCCAACACATTGAGAACAACATTCCCCAAAGAAAAATCGGTAGGATTTGGGGCATTTCACCTTTTACAGTGCACAATATAATTAAAAGATTCAAGGAATCTGGTCAAATCTTGGTGCGTAAAGGGCAAGGCTGAAAACCACTTCTGAATTGCATGATCTCCGATCCCTCTGATGTCACTGTCTTAAAAACCACCATGACTCTGTAAGGGATATTTTGACATGGGCTTGGGAATACTTTGGTAAACCTTTTTTAGTCAACACTAGTGATGTCGCAAACTTAAAATTTTCGGTTTGCGGCGGACTCGAACTTCCGGTATTGTTCGCGAACCGCCATTGAATTCAATAGGCAGGCGAACTTTAAAACCTACAAGGACTCTTTCTGGCCACAATAGTGATGGAAAAGTTGTTTCAAGGTTTCTAACACCTGGACTGTGGCATGCTGGAGGGGGATCCCTGGCAAAACTCCCATGTAAAATTACATAGTTTATGCAGAGTCTGCTTTTAACCCATAAAGGGCCTAAATCACCTAACATTCCCAAATTGTTTGCAATAACGTGCTTTAAAACATCAGTAATGATGTCGTATCTATCAGGTAGTGTAAGGGTTACGGCCGCATCACAGTGACAGAGCAAACTCCAAGTAAACCCACTGCAATCAACCGCAAACAGTCCACTTGCAGAACCACGAGATAGGTAGATTTGATAGATAGATACATAGATTACATAGCTCAATCGATGCAATATACATATGATCGATACACTGTACATAGCTCAATAGATGCAATATACATTTGATAGATACGAATTACATCGATCAATAGATGCAATATACATTTGATAGATACGAATGTTATCGAATCAAAGATGCAATATACATTTTATAGATACGAATGACATCAACGAAAATATGTAATATACATTTTATAGATACGAATTACATCGATCAAAAGATGCAATCTACATTTGATCGATAAGTTTGATAGTTCGATCGATTTGATATATAAATAAATCGATTTGAAATATATATAATATCCCTGACAGAGTATAACAATAAGACATGTGGTCTGTGACCCGTGGTGTGTAAAGTAGTACTATTCTTAACATTTTACTACAACCTGTTACTCCCCCTATCGGTTGAGGTCTATATGGCCTTCATTTTTGGAACCGGGAGATGGAAGAAGATGATTGTTCTGTCCTCCTACTTCAAATTTGTCAGAAACACAAGTGGCTGTCTCAAAACAGTCCGGACAGAAGATAGATTGATTGATAGGATAGATAGATATACATAGATTGATAGTTAGATAGAATCGATAGAAGAAAAATAAATAGATTTTTTAGATATATAATTACCCTGATAAAGTCTAAAAATTAAACATGCGGTCTTGGACCCAACTAGGTTGTGTTAAGTAGTACTATTCTTCGCACTTTCAGCCCTGTAACTCCCCCTATTGGTGGAGGTCTATATGGCGGTTTTGATTACCCTGACAAAGTATAACAACAAGACACGCGGTCTGGGACCCATGGTAATTTTGTTGTGTTAAGTAAAACTTTTCTTATCACTTGAATCCCTCTTACCCACCCTTTTGTTGGAGTTCTATATGGCCTGCATGATTAGCCTGACAAAGTATAATAAGAAAACATCTGGTCTGGGACCCATGGTAACTAGGTTGTGTTTAAGTAGTACTATTCTTATAACTGTAATCCCTGTTACTCCCCCTATCAAGGGAGGTCTATATGGCCTGCATGATTACCCTGACAAAGTATAACAACAAGACACACGGTGTTGGACCCATGGTAACTAGCTTGTGTTAATTAGTACTTTTCTTAGCACTTTAATCCCTGTTACCCCCCCCTATCGGGGGAGGTCTATATGGCCTGCCTGATTACCCTGAAAAAATATAATAATAATAATAATGCGGTCTGGGACCCATGTTAACTAGGTTGTGTTTTAAGTAGTACCATTCTTAGCACTTTAATCTCTGTAACTCCCCCTATTTGGGGAGGTCTATACGGCCTGGATGATTACCCATACAAAATATAATAATAAGACATCTGCTCTGGGTCTTGGACCCATGGTAACTATGTTGTGTTAAGTAGTAATGTCCTTAGCATTTTAATAGCTGTTACTCACCCTATTGGTGGCGGTCTATATGGCCTGCATGATTACCCTTACAAAATATAATAACAAAACATGCGGTCTGGGACCCATGGTAACTAGTTTGTGTTAAGTAAGAACTCATTTCTTCCAACTGATGTGTCAATAACTCCTGTGACAGATCAAGTGAAGCGGCTGTGGTGCTAGTGTTGGTGGTGGCGACAGGCGGGCGAGTGGCACTGGTCACTTGATACCTGCCCAAAGCACAGCTGGACGTAGATGGTACGTCAAGGTTAGGAGGAGTAGCAGCGGAAGCTGAAGAAGATTGGGTGTCCTGTGTTAGCCATTCAACTAGGTCCTCCTCAGAACTTTTCGCGTCCCACCTGGCACCCGGCGTCTGAAAAATGTGCATATTTGTAGGGTCTAAAGGAATCACAGCACCACGACCACGACCACGGAACCTGCGGGGTGGTCTGCCTCTGCCTGTCATTTTTTTTTAAAATGGACACTAACAATACTATTACACCATTTATATGAGTGGTGGCACTGTGCAAGTGGGCACAGTATACGCTGTGAGACTGACAACAACAAAAAAGACAGATGTTTTAAAAATCACAAATTGTTAATTTTTTAAAATATTAAAAGTACTGTGACAACAAATATGATTGTTGGCACTAGTTGGCAAATGGGCCTGTCTGGCACACACGCTGGGAGAAAGGAAACTGCAATTCAATGGCACTAGGAGACTGAAGAATCACAGTCAAAACAGTTATGATTAACAAAAATTCCAATCCTGTTACAATAAATATGATTGGTGGCAATAATTGGCTAGTTGGGACTGGCACACAGGCAGGCAGGCAGGAGGAAAATGCAATTCAAGGGCACTAGTAGACTGCAGATTGACAGTCAAAACAGTGATGATTGACAATTTTTGCAATACTGTTAAAAGAAATATGATTGCTGGGAATAATTGGCTAGGTGGGCCTGGCACACAGGCTGCAAGGCAGGAGGAAAGTGCAATTCAATGGCACGAGCAAACTGAGGATTCAGAACAACAATTACCAAGAATTTTAATTTTTAATTATTAAGAATACTGTGACAACAAATATGATTGGTGTAAATATTTTGAAAGTAGGCCTGGCACACAAGCTGGCAGGCAGGAGAAAAGTGCAATTCAATGGCACGAGCAAACTGAGGATTAAGAACAACAATCAATTTTTTTTTTATTTTAATTAGTAACAATACTGTGACAACAATTATGATTGGTGTAAATAGTTGGCAAGATGGCCTGGCACACAGGCTGGCAGGCAGGAGGTAAATGCAATTCAAGGACACTAGGAGACTGAATACTAACAGTCAAAAAAGTGATGATTGACAATTTTTGCAATACTGTTAAAAGAAATATGATTGCTGGGAATAATTGGCTAGGTGGGCCTGGCACACAGGCTGCAAGGCAGGAGGAAAGTGCAATTCAATAGCACGAGCAAACTGAGGATTCAGAACAACAATTACCAAGAATTTTAATTTTTAATTATTAAGAATACTGTGACAACATATATGATTGGTGTAAATATTTTGAAAGTCGGCCTGGCACACAGGCTGGCAGGCAGGAGAAAAGTGCAATTCAATGGCACGAGCAAACTGAGGATTAAGAACAACAATCAAATTTTTTTTAATTTTAATTAGTAACAATACTGTGACAACAATTATGATTGGTGTAAATAGTTGGCAAGACGGCCTGGCACACAGGCTGGCAGGCAGGAGGTAAATGAATTCAAGGACACTACGAGACTGAATACTGACAGTCAAAAAAGTGATGATTGACAATTTTTGCAATACTGTTAAAATAAATATGATTGCTGGGAATAATTGGCTAGGTGGGCCTGGCACACAGGCTGCAAGGCAGGAGGAAAGTGCAATTCAATGGCACGAGCAAACTGAGGATTCAGAACAACAATTACCAAGAATTTTAATTTTTAATTATTAAGAATACTGTGACAACAAATATGATTGGTGTAAATATTTTGAAAGTCGGCCTGGCACACAGGCTGGCAGGCAGGAGAAAAGTGCAATTCAATGGCACAAGCAAACTGAGGATTAAGAACAACAATCAAATTTTTTTTTAATTTTAATTAGTAACAATACTGTGACAACAATTATGATTGGTGTAAATAGTTGGCAAGACGGCCTGGCACACAGGCTGGCAGGCAGGAGGTAAATGCAATTCAAGGACACTAGGAGACTAAATACTGACAGTCAAAACAGTGATGATTGACAATTTTTGCAATACTGTTAAAAGAAATATGATTCCTGGGAATAATTGGCTAGGTGGGCCTGGCACACAGGCTGCAAGGCAGGAGGAAAGTGCAATTCAATGGCACGAGCAAACTGAGGATTCAGAACAACAATTACCAAGAATTTTAATTTTTAATTATTAAGAATACTGTGACAACATATATGATTGGTGTAAATATTTTGAAAGTCGGCCTGGCACACAGGCTGGCATGGCAGGCAGGAGAAAAGTGCAATTCAATGGCACAAGCAAACTGAGGATTTAGAAAACAATCAAAAATGTTTTAATTTTAATTAGTAACAATACTGTGACAACAATTATGATTGGTGTAAATAGTTGGCAAGACGGCCTGGCACACAGGCTGGCAGGCAGGAGGTAAATGCAATTCAAGGACACTAGGAGACTGAATACTGACAGTCAAAAAAGTGATGATTGACAATTTTTGCAATACTGTTAATAGAAATATGATTGCTGGGAATAATTGGCTAGGTGGGCCTGGCACACAGGCTGCAAGGCAGGAGGAAAGTGCAATTCAATGGCACGAGAAAACTGAGGATTCAGAACAACTATTACCAAAAATTTTAAGAATACTGTGACAACAAATATGATTGGTGTAAATATTTTGAAAGTCAGCCTGGCACACAGGCTGCCAGGCAGGAGGAAAATGCAATTCAATGGCACTAGGAGACTGAATATTTACAGTCCAAAAAATTATGATTTTTATTTTTTTATATACTGTTACAAGAATTATGATTGGTGCCACTAATTGGCTAGTTGGGCCTGGAAAACACGCTGGCAGGCAGGAGGAAAGTGCAATTCAATGGCACGAGCAAACTGATGAATCACAAGCGATCAATTTGGAATTTTAAAGATTAACAATACTTTTACAACAACTAGGATTGGTGGCACTAATTGGCTAGTTTGTGCCTGGCACACAGGCTGCCAGGCAGGAGGAAACTGCAATTCAATGGCACTAGTAGACTGAATATTTTCAGTCCAAAAAATTATGATTTTTAATTTTTTTGATACTGTTACAAGAATTATGAATGGTGCCACTAATTGGCTAGTTGGGCCTGGCACACAGGCTGGCAGATATGATAGAAAATAAAATTAGATTACACTAGCATAATGATTTAAATACTTTTTTGGGGGAATTTTAAGAAAAAGGTTAATCACATAAATATGAGTCGTGGCTGATAGCCTTGGAAGGGCAGCTATTAAAAACAGTAGGCTCTGTAAGTCAGATACACACACGCCTGATAGAAAATACTATTAGATTACACTAGAAAAATGATTTAAATTATTTTTGGGGGGGGGGGAATTAAAAAAAGGTTAAACACATATGAGTCGTGGCTCATAGACTAGGGAGGGCAGCAAGTAAACACAGTAGGCTCTGTATGTCAGCAAAACACACAGGCCTGATAGAAAATGATATTAGATTACACTATCAAAAAAATTTAAACTTTTTTTTTTATATTTAAATTAAGGTGAAGAAGATATGAGTGGTGGCTGCCTGGCACAGACCAATTAACCAAAAGACTGAAAAAAAATTAGGTATATTAATGCTGAGTGAGCCTGACAGACACAGGCCTGATAGAAAATGTAATTAGATTACACTAGCAAAATTATTATATATTTTTTTTTAAATTTAAAATAATGTTATAAACGAATATTAACACTGGTGGCTGGTACAGAGCAATGAACCAGGCTGGCACAGAGCAATGAACCAGAGTATATGCTGTGTGACACAGGCCTGATAGAAAATGAAAAAAAATTACACTAGCAAAATAATTAAAATTTTTGGTTAGTTAAATTTAAACTAATGTTGTTAGGGAGATATCAGTGGTGGCAGTAATCACAGCATATGCTGTGAGCCTTAAACACACAGGCTGAAAGCCAGGCAAATGCTAATAAAAATATGGAGAAAAAAAAAACGGCACGAAATATAGCCCTAAAAAGGGCTTTTTGGGGTGCTGTCCTTGCAGCAGAGATGAGTGGAGTCCTTCTGGACTGTAGTGGACACTAAATACACTAGCCTAGCTATGAATTTCCCTATAATGTCAGGAGCACAAACACAAAACACGTCTTCTCACTAAGAAAGCAAGGTCGTTATGAGTCTAAATTGGCAGCTTCCGAGTAGCTGGGAGGGTCTGTGAGGGAGTGTCTGATGTTGATTGGCTCTAATGTGTCAGACGGCTGTGACATACAGGGTCAAAGTTTCCTCAATGATGACACATAGGGGGCGGATCGAACGCGAACAAGCTATGTTCGCTGTGAACCGCTCGCGGCGAACAGTTCGGGACATCACTAGTCAACACCATCCACAGATGCAATTTAAGGATTTACTATGCAAAGCAGAAGCCATACATCAACACTGTCCAGAAGCACCGCCAACTTCTCTGGGCTCGGTCTCATCTGAGATGGACAGTAGCACAGTGGAATCATGTTTTGTGGTCCGACCAGTCAACATTTCAAATAGTTTTTTGGAACAACAGACGTTGTATTCTTCGGGCTAAAGAGGAAAAGGACCATCCAAGCTGTTATCAGCGTCTGGTCCAAAAGCCATCGTCTGTCATGGTATGGAGGTGTGTCAGTGCCCATGGCATGGGTAACTTGCACTTCTGTAAGGGCACCATTAATGCAGAAAGATATGTACATTTTGGAGCAACATATGCTTCTATCCAGACGTCATCTTTTCCAGGGACGTCCCTGCATTTTCCAGCAGCACAACGCCAAACCACATTCTGCCTGGATTTACAAGAGCATGCTTGCATAAGCAGAGAGCGCAGGGGCTAGCATGGCCTATCTGCAGTCCTGACCAGTCTCCGATTGAGAATTTGTGGCGCATTAAGAAGCGCATATTAAGGCAACAAAGGCTCCGTACCGTTGCACAGCTGAAGACATGCATAATGGATGAATGGGGGAAAATTCTGCTTGCCAAACTTAACCAATTGGAGTCTTCTGTGCCCAAACGCTTAAAGAGACAGTCAACACCAAAATGTTTGTTTTTTAAAAAGTAAGATAATCCCTTTATTTACCATTCCCCAGTTTTGCATAACCAACACAGTTATAATTATACATGTTTTACCTCTGTGATTATCTTGTATCTAAGCCCCTGCAAACTGCCCCCTTATTTCAGTTCTATGGACAGACTTGTATTTTAGCCAATCAGTGCTCACTCCAGGGTAACTTCATGCGCATGAGCTCAATGTTATCTATATGGCACACATAAACTAATGCCCTCTAGTGGTCAAAATGCATTCAGATTAGAGGCAGTCTTCAAGGTCTAAGAAATTAGCATATGAACCTCCAAGGTTCAGCTTTCAACTAAGAATACCAAGAGAACAAAGCAAAATTGGTGATAAAAGTAAATTGGAAAGTTGTTTAAAATGACATGCCCTATTTAAATCATGAAAGTTTTTTTTGGACTTAACTGTCCCTTTAATAAGTGTTATTAAAAGAAAAGGTGATGTTGCCCAGTGGTTAACAGTCGACGGTCCCAACTTTTTTGGAGTGTGTTGCAGTCATCAGATTTCGAATAAGTGTATTTTCCAAAATATATTAAATTCACAAAGTAAAACATCAAATAATGTGTTAATAATGTATTTTCAATATAGTACAGGGTGAACTGAATTTTCAAATGACTATTTTTATTTGTTTTTTGCATTTTCCATACTGTTCCAACTCTTTCAGAATTGGGGTTGAACTATTATTCCCAAAAATTGAGTATATCAAATTGACAATTGAGACCTCAAGGAATCCTAGTTTTTAAATGAAATATGCAGTATATTTCTATCTTATTCAGGAGTTGCTCTTTATCACCACTCCTTGAGCTAAGGAAGGGTTTCTCAACAATAGTCCTTTTAAAGGAATCAACCCTTTAATTGTGTATCTGAATGAAGTGTTTGGCTATTGGAGTGTGGTAGTCATGGCTACTGGTCGTGATATTAGAGATATGTTCATGTATTCTCTAGCCTCTCTGGTCGTTTTACCAACATACTATAAATTACATTGGTCACATGTGATAAGATAAATCACATATTTTGACCTGCAATTGGTGTTTTTATATCATACGTTTTACCTGTCACCATAGAGATAAAAGAGCTACGCGTTTATAAGTGATTTTCGGCTTTGCAGTCACCCGTTCCACACCTGTAGGTCCCTTTACACAACAACCATGAATTTGTTGTTGGCTTCTTTATTCTATTCATTAAAGAAACCATGTTTCCTATTGCAAGCTCTCTTGTATAAGATATTCTACAATGATGTAGTGTAATATCTTTGAGTTTCTCACCTGCAGTAAGCATGGGTAAAAGTTGTTTAATAAAGTTTCAAATTTGATTGTATTGTAAAGACTACTGCGTTACAAAATTTACCCGAGGCTTGTTAACATTAGTGGGGTTTTGTCTGTCTTGTCTAAGTGTTCTTTTATCTATTTTTGACACCTGAAATTTGGCCTTTTTTATCGTCCTGGCTGAATAACCTCTACTTTTCAATTGTGTCTCCAGTACCTGAGCTTTATATTGGTAATCCCTCGCATTGGAGCAATTATACTTTATTCTCGTTAATTGACCCTTGACTATTGCTTGCATAACCAGTGAAGGATGATTACTGTGTGCATTTAGTATTGCATTCCATGATTTTGGTTTTAGATAAACTGAGGTATCAATCCTATGATGTTGTAGATCTGAAATTAATACAAGGTCTAGAAATGAAATTTTATCAGAGTGAGTTTCAAATGTAAAACGATAACCCAACTTATTTGTGTTAATATATTCAATAAATTGGGTAATTTCTTTGTCATCTCCCTGCCAAATATCAGTTCATCAATGAATTGCAGATAATAAAAGGCGATACTATCTCTAAATGTGTTGTTATCTCCAAAGATGTGGAACATCTCCCACCAGGCTATATACAGATTGGCATGGGAGGTTGCAAATTTTGCACCAATTTCTGTTCCACACCTCTGGAGGTAAAATACCCCCTTGAAAGAGAAATAATTATGGGTTAAAATAAATTAATTTACCTTCAAAGTATATTCTATAAAGGGGCCTGTAAAATTAGTTGTTTTTGAAAGGAACAATTTAAAGGACTGTTGGCCCAAATGGTGAGGAATTGAGCTATATAAAGCTGTTACATCTACCGTGAGCCACCTATAATGACCGTTCAATTTTGTTTAGTAGTCTTGTTAAATGTTTAGAATCAAATATTCTAAATACATGAATTAAATATGTGGCATTATTTAAATCCCTCTCCATAAAATATCCTTAAATCCAATCATAAAGAGATTGGTGTAAGTAAGTAATTCTATCCTGGAGAATACATCAGTTAGAGACAGGTCTGCAACCTTGTGCTAGTCTCTTGTACAGGTCGTAATGAAAAATATGTGCTCGGTTCATCATATGCATTGATTTGATTTTGTGCTCTAGCCACGTCCATATTTTATGGAGAGAGATTTAAATAAAGCCAAATATTTCATTCAAATCGTGACAATAAATATATTGCAAGAATAGAGAGTTCAATCACTAGCAATCCGTTTAAACCATAACCTTAACCATGTAAAAGCGTGTATGAACATACTGTGCCTCAAAGGTGGGATATTTGTTTATTCTAAGGCCCCTGGGGATCATTTTCTGAGCAACATATTTTTCAAGTGTCCATTTACCAAATTTTAAATTATTTTCCTTGACCATAAGTAATTCTACAGCAAACAGGGATGGAATCCAGCACCCTTGTATCCTCTTTGAAGGTGTACCCATCACAAAGAAGTATCTGCTTCCTTCAAAATTCACAGTCTACAAAAAAAGAGATGTGACCGCACCACGATATAACAGGTGAAAGGCTTTATCGGAGGACCTAAGACCTACATCTACCTAAATTATGCATAGCTATACAGGTGAACATACGTTTAAATAATTTGCTTAGTCCAATCAAGTCACTAATTTTCACTTGCTTTTTTTTTTTTACCATGAAAGTACTCAACAAATAGATAAATTCAATATACATATAAAAGTGACATCTAGTGGTACAAAAAAATATTACAGGTAATACAAATTATAAAAACAAATGCAAATCATAATCTTTATTCAAACCATTAGGATGTAAAGTATTTAGAAATGTAATTTACCATACTTCCTTTTTTTTTTTAAACCAAACTCTCTATTCCCTCGTTTTCTAATTGTGGTATACGATCAATAACCTGTAAACGAAGTTGACTGACAGACTGTCCCTTTTGGACAAAATGGACAGATACAGGCAAAGTCATATCTCTCAATCTAATAGATGTCTGATGCTCACTAAACCTATATTTGACTGCCCTTGTTATCTCACCTATATAACAAAGCCCACATAGGCATTTAAGTAAATAAATAACATAATCTGTTTGACATGTACACTGCTCAGCATAAATTAGTGCACCCCAACAGATTTGTCAGAAAACCTTTACTTACCTTTAGAAACAACATATTCTATGGGACACTATTTTACAAAATACTCCCGCAAATGTGGGCCATTGATTGCAACCAAGATTTGTTAATTTGCACCCACAACAAAGTATTTTTCCTAACGAATTCATTCAAGACCATGTTGCAAAAATTAATACACCCCAATGAAAGTTATAGGAGCAAAGCTAAAAATCTGACAACAAATTCCTAATTAACAAGAATTCAACTACAGGTGAGTCTAATTATTCATTAAATAGGTGTCCAGCAGACAGTTACATAGTCGATAAGGTTGAAAAAAGACCGAAGTCCTTCGAGTTCAACCTATACAAATCTAATATACTTACAAAAAAGCTCCAGTTGAGCTTAAATTAATCCCACTAAAAGGTGACCCATTTAATACAAGCAATCATAACCCTGAATTCTGTTTCTAGCCAGAAATGTATCCAAACAATTTTTAAATGTATTTAGGGTATTGGCATTCACTACCTTCTTTGGTAATGAGTTCCACAATTGTATTGCTCTTACTGTGAAAAAAAAACATTTCAGTTGCAGGAGATTAAATCTCCTTTCCTCCAACCTTAAATTATAACCTCTTGTCACAAACAATTTTCTTTGAATAAACAGAGCTTCTGCCATCTCTGTATATGGGCCTTGAATATATTTATATAAAGTAATCATGTCACCTCTCAAGTTGATTATAAAAGGGCGTTACTTACCAAATAAAACCCCTTCTCATGTCATGCTGTCAGCAATGGCACCACATGGAAGAGAAATGTAAAGGCCTAAGAAAGAAAATAATTTATTTACACAAGAAAGGTGAAGGCTACAAGAAGATCAACAAAACTATACCATCAGTCAGAATACTGTAGCAAAAGTGATACAAAAATGTAGCAAAAATGGAACTGCAACCATCTCACAGAGCCGTCCACGGAAGTTAACACCTCAACAGGAGCGTCTTCTGATGAGAAGGGTTGAAGAAAATCGCCATACAAGTTCACTGCAGTTAGCTAAAGAAATAGAAAGTCAAACTGGTGTGATTGTTTCCCATGACACAATACGGCATACACTGCAGAGGAATGGCATGCATGGGTGTTGTCCACCAAGGAAGCCTCTCCTAAAGCCCATGCACAAAAAAGTCCATCTAGAATTTGCCAAGACACATGCTGAAAAAGAAAATTACTACTTGTACTCTTGGAGACCAAGATAAATGTTTTTGGAACTGATGGCTTCAAAACTGTATGGCGTTCCAAAGGTGAGGAGTACAATGAAAAATGCATGGTGCCTACAGTAAAACATGGTGGTGGCAGTGTTCTTCTGTGGGGCTGCATGAGTGCTGCTGATGTCGGGGAGCTTTATTTCATTGATGGTATCATGAATTCACAGATGTACTGATCTATATTGAAAGATTAGATGCTACCATTACTCCGTGCCCTTGGCCGTCGTGTAGTTTTCCAACATGACAATGATCCAAAACACACATCTAAGGCCACTGTTACATTTCTGAAAAAGAACAGGGTGAAAGTGATGCTGTGGCCAAGTATGTCCCCTGATCTGAACCCAATCGAACACCTATGGGGAATTCTGAAGAGACAAGTTAAGCATCACTCTCCATCCAGCATCCAGGCTCTAAAAGAGGTCGTTCTTGAAGAATGGAAAAAGATGTTGCAATATGTCGCCAACTTGTTCATTCCATGCTGTCCTTACAAATCATGGAGGTCATACAAAATACTTTGTTGTGTGGTCTATTCATTTGTGCATCACCTACTTTGAGTAAACCTGAAGATTTTGTAATCTAAGTTATATTATTAACCTTACTTTCATGTAATGAGCTAAACAAATGTTCTATAAAACTAATTTTTGTCAAAATTCTGGAAATTGTTCTTGTGTTCATTGAGATATTGATTAAAATCTTACTTTTCAAAAGGGGTGTACTCATTTATGCTGAGCACTGTATATAGACTATTTTAATTGTTTTCTTTTATCATTTTGGGCCAAGTACTTACCTTTAAAGGGACACTAAACCCACATTTTTTTCTTTAATGATTCAGATAGAGCAGCAATTTTAAGTAACTTTCTAATTTACTCCTATTATCACTTTTCTTCGTTCTCTTACTATCTATATTTAAAAAGCAGGAATATAAAGCATAGGAGCCGGACCATTTTTGGTTCAGAACCTGGGTTATGCATGCTTATTGGTGGCTAAATGTCAGCCACCAATAAGCAAGCTCTATCCATGGTGCATAACCTAAAATGGGCCATCTCCTACGTTTTAAATTCCTAATTTTTAAATAAAGATAGCAAGAGAATGAAGAAAAATCGCCCGGATCAGATGAGGAGTTCGGCCCGGTGTGGTGAAGACAAGGTAGGGAGATCTTCAGGGGGGTAGTGTTAGGCTTTTTTAAGGGGGGTTTGGGTGGGTTTAGAATAGGGGTATGTGGGTGGTGGGTTGTAATGGGGGGGGTATTGTATATGTTTTTAAATGCAAAAGAGCTGAATTCTTTGGGGCATGCCCCACAAAAGGCCCTTTTAAGGGCTGGTAAGGTAAAGAGCTTTGAACTTTTTTTAATTTAGAATAGGGCAAAGAATTTTTTTTATTTTGGGGGGCTTTATTATTTTATTAGGGGGCTTAGAATAGGTGTAATTAGCTTAAAAATTAATTTAAAATTAATTAATTAATTTAAAAGGGCCTTTTGCGGGGCATTGCCCAAAAGAAATCAACTCTTTTTACCTGTAAAAAAAAATACAAACAACCCCCCCAACAGTAAACCTACTACCCACACAACCAACCCCCCAAATAAAATATTATCTAAAATAACCTAAGCTCTCCATTGCCCTGAAAAGGGCATTTGGATGGGCATTGCCCTTAAAAGGGCAGTTAGCTCTATTGCAGGCCCAAACCCTAACCTAAAAATAAAACCCACCCAATACACCCTTAAAAAAACCTAACACTAACCCCCTGAAGATCGAATTACAGTTCTGAAGACTGGACATCTATCCTCAAGGAAGCGGCAGAAGTCTTCATCCAAGCTGGGCCGAAGTCCTCAACGAAGCCGGGAGAAGTCTTCATCCAAGCCGGGCGAAGTGGTCCTCCGGACGCGCAGAAGTCTTCATCCAGTCGGCATCTTCTATCTTCATCCATCCGACCCGGAGCGGGTCCATCTTCAAGACATCCGACGTGGAGCATCCTCTTCATCCAGAGTCTTCTTACTGAATGAAGGTACCTTTAAGTGACGTCATCCAAGATGGCATCCCTTAGATTCCGATTGGAACAGCCAATAGAATGCGAGCTCAATCCTATTGGCTGATTGGATCAGCCACTAGGATTGAACTTCAATCCTATTGGCTGATTGCATCAGCCAATAGGATTTTTTCTATCAGCCAATCGGAATCTAAGGGACGCCATCTTAGATGACGTCATTTAAAGGTACCTTCATTCAGTAAGAAGACTCCGGATGAAGAGGATGCTCCGCGTCAGATGTCTTGAAGATGGACCCGCTCCGCATCGGATGGATGAAGATAGAAGATGCCGTCTGGATGAAGACTTCTGCCCGTCTGGAGGACCACTTCGCCCGGCTTGGATGAAGACTTCTCCCGGCTTCGTTGAGGACTTCGGCCCGGCTTGGATGAAGACTTCTGCCGCTTCCTTGAGGATAGATGTCCGGTCTTCAGAACTGTAAGTTGATCTTCAGGGGGTTAGTGTTTTTTTAAGGGTGTATTGGGTGGGTTTTATTTTTAGGTTAGAGTTTGGGCCTGCAATAGAGCTAACTGCCCTTTTAAAGGGCAATGCCCATCCAAATGCCCTTTTCAGAGCAATGGGGAGCTTAGCTTTTTTTTAGTTAGTATTTTATTTGTGGGGTTGGTTGTGTGGGTGGTGGGTTTTACTGTTGGGGGGGTTGTTTGTATTTTTTTTACAGGTAAAAGAGCTGATTTCTTTGGGGCAATGCCCCGCAAAAGGCCCTTTTAAGGGCTATTGATAGTTTAGTTTAGGCTAGGGTTTTTTTTATTTTGGGGCGGCTTTTTTATTTTGATAGGGCTATTAGATTAGGTGTAATTAGTTTAAATATCTGTAATTTGTTTTTTATTTTCTGTAATTTAGTGTTTTTTTGTACTTTAGCTTATTTAATTTATTTAATTGTTTTTAATTTAGTTAATTGTAGGGTTAGGTTAGGTGTTATTGTAACTTAGGTTAGGTTTTATTTTACAGGTACTTTTGTATTTATTTTAGCTAGGTAGTTATTAAATAGTTAATAACTATATGATAACTATTGTACCTAGTTAAAATAAATACAAACTTGCCTGTAAAATAAAAATAAACTCTATCGGCTAGATTTGGAGTTTTGTCGGTAAGGACCCGCGTAGCTAACGCCGGCTTTTTTCTGGCCGCACCATAAAAATAACTCTGGTATTGAGAGTCCACAGAATCGCTGCGTTTAGGCTCCAAAAAAGGAGCAAAGAGCATTTTTAACGCAGCTTCAACTCTCGATACCAGAGTTGCTTACGGACGCGGCCAGCCTCAAAAACGTGCTCGTGCACGATTCCCCCATAGGAAACAATGGGGCTGTTTGAGCTGAAAAAAAACCTAACACCTGCAAAAAAGCCGCGTTCAGCTCCTAACGCAGCCCCATTGTTTGCTATGGGGAAACACTTCCTACGTCTGCACCTAACACTCTAACATGTACCCCGAGTCTAAACACCCCTAACCTTACACTTATTAACCCCTAATCTGCCGCCCCCGCTATCGCTGACCCCTGCATTTTATTATTAACCCCTAATCTGCCGCTCCGTAAACCGCCGCTACTTACATTATCCTTATGTACCCCTAATCTGCTGCCCCTAACACCGCCGACCCCTATATTATATTTATTAACCCCTAATCTGCCGCCCACAACGTCGCCTCCACCTGTCTACACTTATTAACCCCTAATCTGCCGAGCGGACCTGAGCGCTACTATAATAAAGTTATTAACCCCTAATCCGCCTCACTAACCCTATAATAAATAGTATTAACCCCTAATCTGCCCTCCCTAACATCGCCGACACCTAACTTCAATTATTAACCCCTAATCTGCCGACCGGAGCTCAACGCTATTCTAATAAATGTATTAACCCCTAAAGCTAAGTCTAACCCTAACACTAACACGCCCCTAAATTAAATATAATTTTAATCTAACGAAATTAATTAACTCTTATTAAATAAATTATTCCTATTTAAAGCTAAATACTTACCTGTAAAATAAATCCTAATATAGCTACAATATAAATTATAATTACATTGTAGCTATTTTAGGATTAATATTTATTTTACAGGCAACTTTGTAATTATTTTAACCAGGTACAATAGCTATTAAATAGTTAAGAACTATTTAATAGTTACCTAGTTAAAATAATTACAAAATTACCTGTAAAATAAATCCTAACCTAAGTTACAATTAAACCTAACACTATACTATCATTAAATTAATTAAATAAAATACCTACAATTACCTACAATTAAACCTAACACTACACTATCAATACATTAACTAAATACAATATCTACAAATAACTACAATGAAATAAACTAACTAAAGTACAAAAAATAAAAAAGAACTAATTGAGCTCGCATTCTATTGGCTGTTCCGATCAGCCAATAGAATGCGAGCTCAATCTGATTGGCTGATTGGATCAGCCAATCGGATTGAACTTGATTCTGATTGGCTGATTCCATCAGCCAATCAGAATATTCCTACCTTAATTCCGATTGGCTGATAGAATCCTATCAGCCAATCGGAATTCGAGGGACGCCATCTTGGATGACGTCATTTAAAGGAACCGTCATTCGTCGTTCAGTCGTCGGCCAGGATGGATGTTCCGCGTCGGAGGTCTTCAGGATGCTGCCGCTCCGCTCCAGATGGATGTCGATAGAAGATGCCGCCTGGATGAAGACTTCAATCGGATGGAAGACCTCTTCTGCCCCGCTTGGATGAAGACTTCAATCGGATGGAAGACCTCTTCTGCCCCGCTTGGATGAAGAATTCTACCGGATCATGGACATCTTCAGCCCCCCGCTTGGGCTTGGATCAGGACATCGGAGGAGCTCTTCAGGACGGATCGGTGAACCTGGCAGGGTGAAGACAAGGTAGGAAGATCTTCAGGGGCTTAGTGTTAGGTTTATTTAAGGGGGGTTTGGGTTAGATTAGGGGTATGTGGGTGGTGGGTTGTAATTTTGGGGGGGGGTATTGTATGTTTTTTTTACAGGCAAAAGAGCTGAACTTCTTGGGGCATGCCACGCAAAGGGCCCTGTTCAGGGCTGGTAAGGTAAAAGAGCTTTTAACTTTAGTAATTTAGAATAGGGTAGGGCATTTTTTATTTTGGGGGGCTTTGTTATTTTATTAGGGGGCTTAGAGTAGGTGTACTTAGTTTAAAATTGTTGTAAGATTTTTCTGATGTTTGTAAATATTTTTTTATTTTTTGTAACTTAGTTCTTTTTTATTTTTTGTACTTTAGTTAGTTTATTTCATTGTAGTTATTTGTAGATATTGTATTTAATTAATGTATTGATAGTGTAGTGTTAGGTTTAATTGTAGGTAATTGTAGGTATTTTATTTAATTAATTTAATGATAGTATAGTGTTAGGTTTAATTGTAACTTAGGTTAGGATTTATTTTACAGGTAATTTTGTAATTATTTTAACTAGGTAACTATTAAATAGTTCTTAACTATTTAATAGCTATTGTACCTGGTTAAAATAATTACAAAGTTGCCTGTAAAATAAATATTAATCCTAAAATAGCTACAATGTAATTATAATTTATATTGTAGCTATATTAGGATTTATTTTACAGGTAAGTATTTAGCTTTAAATAGGAATAATTTATTTAATAAGAGTTAATTAATTTCGTTAGATTAAAATTATATTTAATTTAGGGGGGGTGTTAGTGTTAGGGTTAGACTTAGCTTTAGGGGTTAATACATTTATTAGAATAGCGGTGAGCTCCGGTCGGCAGATTAGGGGTTAATGTTTGAAGTTAGGTGTCGGCGATGTTAGGGAGGGCAGATTAGGGGTTAATACTATTTATTATAGGGTTAGTGAGGCGGATTAGGGGTTTATAACTTTATTATAATAGCGGTGCGGTCCGCTCGGCAGATTAGGGGTTAATAAGTGTAGGCAGGTGGAGGCGACGTTGAGGGCGGCAGATTAGGGGTTAATAAATATAATATAGGGGTCGGCGGTGTTAGGGGCAGCAGATTATTTTATTAGGGGACTTAGAATAGGTGTAATTAGCTTAAAAATCTTGTAATCTTTTTTTTATTTTTTGTAATTTAGTGTTTGTTTGTTTTTGTAATTTAGTTTAGTTAATTTAATTGTATTTTTAGATAGATATTTGTAGTTTATTTAATTTATTGATAGTGTAGGTATATTTGTAACTTAGGTTAGGATTTATTTTACAGGTAATTGGGTAATTATTTTAACTAGGTAGATATTAAATAGTTAATAACTATTTAATAGCTATTAGACCTAGTTAAAATAATTAACAATTTACCTGTAAAATAAATATAAACCCTAACATAGCTACAATGTAATTATTAATTATATTGTAGCTATCTTAGGGTTTATTTTATAGGTAAGTATTTAGATTTAAATAGGAATATTTTAGTTTATAATATGAATTAGATTAATTTAATATAAATTTAGTTAGGGGTGTTAGGGTTAGATAGAGTTAATATAGTTAATATAAATACTATAGTAACTATATTAACTATATTAACCCTAATATAATTAGGGTTAATATAGTTAATATATATAATGTAATAACTATATTAACTATAATATACTTAGGGTTAATATAGATAACATAGCTGACGGCGGGGTAGGTAGATTAAATTAGGGGTTAATCATTTTAATAGAGATGGCGGCGGTGTAAGGGGCTTACATTAGGGGTTAATAATATTAATATAGCTGGCGGCGGTGTAAGGGGCTTACATTAGGGGTTAATAATTTTAATAGAGATGGCGGCGGTGTTAGGGGCTTACATTAGGGGTTAATAATTTTAATATAAATGGCGGCGGTGTAAGGGGCTTACATTAGGGGTTAATAATTTTAATAGAGATGGCGGTGGTGTTAGGGGCTCACTTTAGGGGGTTATAGATTTAATATAGCTGGCGGCGGGGTACGGGAGCGACGGTTTAGGGGTTAATAACTTTATTAGGTTGCGGGGGGGTACGGGAGCGGCGGTTTAGGGGTTAATAACTTTTTTTATTGTTAGGCTAGTGAGGGGGGATAGCGGATAGAGGGTTAGATGTGTCGGGCTATGTTTAGGAGGCGTGTTAGACAGTGCGGGTGATTTAGACTTTAGTCAGGTTTTGTAGGCGCCGGCAGTTTCTAACGTGGCGCAAGTCACTGGCGACTCCAAAAATCTGTACTTACGCAGATTTCTGGACATCGCTGGTTTGTGAGACTTGCGCCACTTTAGCAAGTGAAGGCGCCGCATATTGGATAGCTCGAGTTGCGAGCTGAAACTGCGGGCGACGCGGGTTCCCTCGCTTGCGCCACAAACTGCGATCTATATCGGATCGCGCCCCTAGTTTTTGTAGGGATGTTAGCAGTAGGGGTTGGTTACATTGCCCTGCTCTATAGGATTCAGGCCAGAGTGAGGTGTGAGATTTTGAACTTCAGGCTGCATTGTAGATAACAGATAAGAAAGCATGCAGGGGTTTTAAAACCAATGTGTTTTAGTAAAATAGACTTCATCAATTTAGTTTTTCTTGTGTTTAGAAATGAAATCTGAGCATTGCTAAATGGATGATAAAATCCAAAACCCAATTTGTGCATGGGTTGAGTCTGTTTTCTTTTTTTTAGTTTGTGTACTTTGTTTTTGGTGTTCAGCTGAAGGTATCTCTTTCTGGTAGTAAGATGGTCCGGAGGGAGTATATCTCCATCCGTTGGCACTTTAGTAATGCCATCCGTTGGCACTTTAGTAATGCCATCCGTTCAATCTTTATGAGTCTAGTTGTGCGTTATGTGGAGTCGATATTGGTCCTTGAAATAATTGTGATGAATTTTGAATGTAAGGAGGTTAAAATTAATTCTATCAGCCAATCGGAATTAAGGTACACGCCGTACCCAGCACACGCCGTACCCAGCACACATTATACCTAGTGCACGCTGTACTTAACACTCATTGTACTTAGCACACGCCGTACCCAGCACACACAACAGTGCCCAGCACACATAATACCTAGCACACACTGTACTTAACACTCAATGTACCTAGCACATACTGTACCTAGCGCACACTGTACTTAGCACACATAAAACCTAGCACACACTGAACCTAGCATTCATTGTACCTAGCAAACACTGTACCTAGCACTCATTGTACCTAGCACTCATTTTACCTAGCACCCATTGTACCTAGCACACATTGTACCTAGCACCCATTGTACCTAGCACACATTGTACCTAGCACATATTGTACCTAGCACACACTGTACCAAGCACACGCTGTACCAAGCACACGCTGTACCTAGCACACGCTGTACCTAGCACACGCTGTACCTAGCACACGCTGTACTTAGCACGCGCTGTATCCAGCACACACTGTGCCTAGCACCCATTATACCTAGCACACATTGTACCTAGCACATATGATACCAGTGGCGTCACTAGGGTTGGTGTCACCCGGTGCGGTAAGTTTACAAAATATGTAAACTGCACTGCATTAATTATGAAGCTCATGCCTAGAGCTGCTCCCTGGCTCAGCAGAACATCAAATGAAAGATAAACAGAGCACTCTAAAATAAATCACTGAAGAAAAGGTTTAGGCGCGCAAACTATGAAAATTCTGCTCTCTGACTCTGTCAGTGCACAGCCCTGGGCCGCATGTCACTGAGCAGTGAGCACAGATAGGCAGGCAGGTTTAGGCTAGCAGCGCAACTTTGCAAGCCCCATGGCACACCCACAACATTCATAGTGAAATTGGGCAGGGGAGGAGCAAAGTACAAATAAGCAAAAGCAGCCGGGAAAACTATTTGTTGAAATTGCAGCACTGGCTCAAGGGGCAAAAAAATTGTGTTTCTACAACTTCCCCAGTCCCACTAATGTTCACAAATGCCAGCCTCTAATAAAATAATCTATGCATCTCAACATTGTATTTCTTTGAATTTCAATAAAAAAAATTGGCCTGTACCAATTCAAGGTCATGCCATTCGGGATGAAGAATGCTCCAGCTACTTTTCAGCGAATGGTAGATCGGCTACTGGATGGGTCCCAAGAGTACGCATGCGCCTATTTAGATGACATAGCTATATTTAGCAGCTCCTGGGACGAGCATTTGAACCATATAGGGGCAATCCTAGATCGCATTAGGGAGGCAGGATTAACCCTTAAGCCTAGCAAATGTCATATAGGGATGGCGGAGGTCCAGTACCTAGGGCACTGAGTAGGTAGCGGGCAGCAGAAGCCAGAACCGGCCAAGGTAGAGGCCGTAGCCAAGTGGCTTACTCCCCGTACCAAGATCCAAGTGCTAGCCTTTCTAGGTACCGCAGGTTATTATAGGAAGTTCGTACCTTATTATAGTACCCTAGCCAAACCCCTCACCGACCTCACCCGTAAAAACCTTCCTAAGATTGTTACCTGGAGCCCAGAGTGTGAACAAGCATTCCAAGAACTGAAAAACGCTCTCGTAGATGCCCCTATCCTTGCTGCCCTGGATCCAACTAAACGCTTTCTCGTCCATACAGACGCTTCTATCTTTGGATTGGGAGCCGTGTTGAGCCAAGTCAGGGCTGATGGCGGCGAGCATCCTGTGGCCTACCTAAGCAGGAAACTGTTACCCCGAGAAGTTAGCTACGCCGCCATCGAAAAGGAATGCCTGGCCGTGGTGTGGGCCCTCAAGAAACTTCAGCCATATCTATATGGACAACAATTTTCCCTGCTCACAGATCACAACCCGTTGGTGTGGCTGAACAGGGTATCCGGAGACAATGCCCGGCTGTTGCGCTGGAGTTTGGCGCTGCAGCCGTTTGACTTAACAATCCATTACCGACCTGGGAAGCAAAACGGCAATGCTGACGGGTTGTCCAGACAAACTGAACTTGAACCTTGATCTGTTAACACTCCTCCGGACCTCCCCAAGCCAATCCGTTGGGATCAGACTGGGTATGCCGGTTTGGTTCTGGGGGAGCATTTTGGCAAACCTCGCCACTTATGAACTATGCAGGAATTGTTATTTAGGCTAATGGTTAAAATGTATGTTAAACTGTATGTTACTGTTTAAACTCCCTGCTGTTTCAGTTGGGAAACCCCTTGTAGGGGAGACTGTTTTTAAAAAGTGTTTGTTTTTCCAGTTGTTGAATAAGTTGTTGTTGACTCCCAAGCTATGTGTCGTCTAGTTCTTGGTGGAAAGTGATTATTATTACAATTACCAAGAGTAGTTATTTGCTTGTCTCTGCTTACCAAAAAGATATTACAGATCCTACTGCCTCTCTGCTACAATTACCAAGAGTAGTTACTTGCTTGTCTCTGCCTACCCAAAAGATATTACAGATCCTACTGCCTCTCTGCTACAATTACCAAGAGTAGTTACTTGCTTGTCTCTGCCTACCCAAAAGATATTACAGATCCTACTGCCTCTCTGCTACAGAAGGGAATCCCAGCTGTTGCCCATCAGGTCTCACAATCGCTCTCAGCTCCGTCCAATGGATGTAGGAGTGATCCATGATTCACACTCTCAATGGACCGTCCCTCGGCCCTGCAAAGAAACAACAATTAACGGGGAACATAGCAAATTGAAACAAAACATTCACACAGTTAATGGCCTAACGTACAACAGGTATCTCTTAGACCTCCATCTCCCCAGTGATCTAATGTGATCCGCAGACCAACCCAACCCTGAATGAGTGAGGAGCAATGACCCTCGGGTCAAGGCCCACTCTCGATGCCACCCAGCTCAGGACTCTCCTGAATTGCAATCTTGTCAACTGGGAACCATCCCCATGAACAAGGAACTGTGACGGACCCTCCGGACGCACGTCCATGTAGGTCCTAAGAAGCCTGACTGGGCAACAAGCTGAGCCCTCGTGGGCAGGTAACGACATCCAAACTCCTTTCCCTTCTTGGTCGGTCTTCCATCTGGGAATAAACAAAAGAATATATGACTCCTCGTTCTTGACATGAGAGGCCTGAAGACCTCCAGGCTTGTTCCTCGAGGGGGGGACCAATTCCCCCACCCTGAGTGCCCCATGAAAAGCCAACCCGAAGGCGGCAGGAACAGGGTAGCCTTGTAGGCAGAAGAACACACTGCCGGCAAAGCTTGATACAGGACCATCAATCATTCGATTGTGACAGGTTCCCTAACGTTTTGTTCTGGGAACCATACGCCTCCAACCCCTCAATACCTGCCTAACCAGGAAGGTTTTTGAAGAGTTAGCTAGTCCATATAGCTTACAGAAGAAGGACACGACGGTCAGTCGAGAACCGACCGATCCTTTAGATACCCCATTACCTTTAAGCTCGGTGATCCACTCCAGAAGACCCCATTGGTCACCATTGCAAGATGGCTGGCCCGTCCTATTGCAGAAAGTGATCCACTCAGCCCAGTGCTTCACATAAGTGTTCCAAGTAGAAGGGGCCAGCAAAGAATGGATCATAGCAATCAAAGGTCCCCATCCAGCGCCACCTGCCATAGATAATCAGGACAAAGGTATCCGTTAGTATCCGCCTGAGGAACTAACGCGTAGAAGGTTTCCCATTGGAAATGGGAGAACGCATCATCAATTCTATTCTGGACGCCAGGGACATGCTTAGCACGGAACACAATGTTCAGGTGCAGACACCTCAGCACCAGGAGTCTTAAGTACCGCACCACCGGAGGAGACCCAGATGAGAGCTTGTTAATGGCAAAGACAACGCTCATGTTATCCGTCCAGAATACCACTTCGTGGCTCCGGAGCTGCTCGCCTCAAACCTCAAGGGTCGCTATGATGGGAAAAGCTCCAACAGGCACAGATTCCGAACAAGCCCCTTGTCCACCCATGACCGAGGCCACGGGCCGGCGCTCCATTGCCCGGATAAAAAGGAACCATACCCGTGGGACCCTGCCATGCCTGTAAACAAATGAATCGCCGCGTTGGAAGAAACAGCCTTCCTCCATAGGCAGATACCATTAAAATGGCTCAGAAAATGCTCCCATACTGCAAGGTCATCTACCATTTCAGCTGACACGCGAAACCTACGCGCTTGGGACTGCTCCCCGCACAACTGCCGTTTAAGCAGAGAAGGAATATCCTACCCATAGGAATAATCCTGCCAGCGAAATTCAGGAGGCCCAATAGGGTCTGAAGATCCTTTACGGACCAGTAAGGCTCCGATTTCATGGACCTGACAGCCCCCAGCATGCGGGCAATTTTATCCTGTGGTAAGCAACATTGCATTGCCGCGGAGTCGCTCTATGCCCAGAAAAGTAAGGCACATACAAGGACCCTGGGTCTTGTCCTCCGCCAGAGGGACACACATTCTGGCCATCAGGAATCTAGTAACCTTCATTAAGAAGGTGCAGTCAGCAGACCTGACATGCCCTACAAGCAGGAAATCATCCAGGTAGTGTGCCAAGCCATTGGAACCAACAACTGCCGCGATGGCCCAGTGCACGAAACTACTGAAAGCTTCAAAATAGGCACATGAGATGGAGCAACCCATGGGCAAGCATTTGTCTACAAAATACTTTCCCTCAAACCAACACCCCATGAGGCGAAAGAAGGAGGGGTGAATGGGAAGGAGCCGAAATGCAGATTCCATATCCAGTTTTGCCAAGAGAGCCCCTGCACCTGCCCTTTGGACCAGCGCAAGTGCGCCATCAAAGGACTGGTAATGAACCGAACTAAGTTCGGGAGAAATAGCATCGTTAACCGACCGCCCTTTGGAAAGGAGGTGCTGAATGAGCCAAAACGTACCCGGCTCCTTCTTTGGAACGACCCCTCTAGAGAGATAACCAACCCCGGAATCAGAATTTCCCCAAATGGGCCGGCCATGCGGCCCAAGGCTATTTTGTTGCCCAGTTTCTCCCTCACTACGCTGGGAAATTGATACGCAGATTTCAGATTCCTACGAACAGAGGAACCTACAACTGCTGAGCTGACGGGGAAAGTAAATCCCCATCGGAGACCGGTGCCAAGTAAGGCCTCGCTTCCATTGAGTCGTAATTCAGTTTGCGTGCACTTGCAAACCGTTAAATATGCTGTCGAAAGCAATAGCGTTTAACGACTGTTTCCAATGGCGTATATACCTCAATATCGGCTGCCGGACTTCGGCTGCCGAAAAGATTTTCGCGTCCCATAGAAAGTAATAGAAGCCGTTAATCGATAAATTATACCAGGTTTCCATTGAAAGCGCTAACCATTAATACACTGTCGGAGGCTGTCGATACATTGAGAAATATTACCCCCAGCTCAACTAGGTGTAAAGGAGGAAAAAAGAGCTTTTTGAGGCCTGTTTCTCATTGAAATAGCAAATCACAAATAAATTATGAGTGTTTCAATGTACAAATAACATTATATATGCTACATTTATTGGTCCTATGTATAGGAATATTTGCACCCATGTTGTCATAGAAATTTCAATATGTATGTGCATATAAAAATATATGCAAGCACCACAATTATGGAACGACCTCCCGCACACTTTCAAACCTTCCCCATGCCTAATATCCTTTAAGAGATCCCTCTCTACATATCTCAAAACAGAATGCACCTGTCATTGTTGATTATATATTTCCTACCGGTTCTATGTTAAATTTTTGTGCATATATGGTGTATTATTATTTTTTTTTATTTTATTGTACCCATTGTATCAATGCAATGTTTTGTGGACCCAGGACATACTTGAAAACCATAGAAATCTCAATGTATCTTTCCTGGTAAAATATTATAAAAATAAATAAAATATCTACCTATTCAAAATGAAACCTTTGCCCAGGGATGCTATATATAATCTCAATACATATAGAAAAATAATTCAAAGGAAATAAGTTGTTTATCATGAAGATGAGTTTTATTATTACAGATTTACCCTCATTCAAATGTAATTTTCAATGTGAAAATCATATTTATTCAATACAAAACGATGACACATTAAAGTTATAATGTGTCATAGTACTAATATTTATAAAATATATGTAATGTCATGTCTGCTAAAGCAGATAATACATTTGCAATATTTAGACTATTAACCAAAATACATAAGTGCTTAATATTACATACTTCAAGAGATATGAAGTATTGTCTTTAACATGGAGTTATTGAAACATTTTAAAAGTGCATTGTGCATTGGTCCCAGGGAGAGTCTGTGTCTGTTCATATGATGTCAATTAAAATGTATTAATCACCTCTATATCATGGCAATCACATATATGTTGTATATACATCAGTGCTTAAATATCCTAAAGATACATTTATCTAATTATTCTAAATATTGAATAATAATCTTGACAAAAAGGAGTGCATTAGTCATGATAGGTATTAGTCATGATAGGTATATATTTCAGATATTACATTCCACATAGGACTATAAGAATGAATGCAAGGTATTTGGCCATATCAACAGGAAGGAGTATTTACTTTTCAACTCTTCTATAACTGTATAACCCTTATTAGCTTCATCTGAAGGAGCAAACAACATATGCTTGTGGAATATAAATCATAACATTTACACATGTCACGTTGACTTATGTTAGATAGCATATACTGTATAAATTTCAGACACGTATCCCCAAGTATTCTTAAACGGCATAATATGATATCCTCAATAAAAGGACACATAAATTTATCAACAATATACACCTGCATATTAATTGACATCATGTGAAATAAAAATGAATAAAGCTGTTCATTTTTAGCAGATAAACAGCTATTAGAATAATATTAAGATATATGTTCAAATTTGGATTAGAAAAATGGATGCATATTTATGAGATGAAAATCGCACTTAAAAAAGTGCTTTAGTGCAAAAATTAGATATGATATATCTTGGGTTGAAAAAAAAGAATATTAATTAATTCTTGCGGCGGGATTTTGCCTTTGGAGGAGAGGTACTTAGGGGGGCAGTGTGGCGTCTTGTGCGACGCCCACCAGCTGAATGTGAGGCTAATAACCGCGATTCAGGGTCCTGCAGGGAGATGACAGAGGATGCAAGGGAGGATGGAGTTTGGGGCCTATCCGCGAGCCTCTCCACTGCCTCTGCCAGGCAGACGAGTGAGGCATTATGGATGTCCATTTGGCTCTGTATCCTTCTCAAATCCTGCTGCTGCTGGAGCCTGGACAGCCTAAGCTCTCTATGTATGAGCCTCAGTAGATCATCCTGCTGGGACTGTGCCGGACCCTGTTGTACATTTGGTGTCTCAGGAACTAATAATTGGCTGGTTCCAGGGCTGTCTCTCCGTATTGGTGACTGTGAGGTTGTCTGTGATGGCACTGTTGGCAATACATTGGTGGGTGCAGTGGGTGGTGGTGTGGATTCCTGTTGTGCCATAGGAGTGGGAGGCATATAGTACAGATGATGCAGATCTGTATGCTGCTGTGGTGGGTGCATCATCTGCTGCTGAGGATAATGATGTCGTGGTGGGTGCATCATCTGTTGCTGAGGAGGATGTTGTGGTGGGTGCATCATCTGCTGCTGAGGAGGATGTTGTGGGGGGTGCATCATCTGCTGCTGAGGAGGATGTTGTGGGGGGTGCATCATCTGCTGCGGTGGGTGCAGCTGTGGGGGCTGTGCCATTTGTTGCTGCGAAGTATGCATGAACTGCCATTGTTGAGGAGGATGAGTCTGCTGGGGTTCAGAACCCAAAACATGAAATGTTGTCTCCGAAGTAGATGGAGAAGGGCATGATACATCCTCCACCTCATATGCCCTAGGCTGCTGCATATCATCTTCTAAGAGGCTGATATAGGAGGTAGTGTCACCATAGATATCCTCATCCTCCTCAGTGAATGTAGGAACATCCTGCTGTGGTGTTGGTGCAGCTTCATACTCCTCCTGTTCGGAACCTACAAATAAATATACGGTATGTTTACATTATCTATCTAATAGAATATATTACTTTGTAGCATAACAATACAGACTATTATAGTCCATATTTATGTGTATATATGTACACACACACATACACACACACACACACACACACACACACACATACACACACACACACACACACACACACACACATACACACACACACACACACACACACATACACACACACATACACACACATACACACACACATACACATACACACACATACACACACACACATACACACACACACACACACATACACATACACACACATACACACACACATACACACACACACACACACACACATATAGTGTGTTTGGGATAAAATCAAAGCATATATGACCATAACTGAGGAATCTTTATAGACTGTGTCTTAAAGGAACATTGTTAAAGGGACACTGTACCCAAATATTTTCTTTTGTGCTTCAGATAGAGCATGCAATTTTATTCAACTTTCGGATTTACTCCTATTTTCAAATGTTCTTTATTCTCTTGGTATCTTTATTTGAAATGCAAGAATGTAAGTTTAGATGGTGGCCCATTTTTGGTGAACAACCTAGGTTGTCCTTGCTGATTGGTGGATAAATGCATCCACCAATCAAAAACTGCTGTCCAGAGTTCTGAACCTAGAAAAAAAGCTTACATGTCTTATTTTTCATATAAAGATAGCAAGAGAATGAAGAGAAATTCATAATAGGAGTAAATTAGAAAGTTGCTTAAAATTGCATGCTGTATCTGAATCACAAAATAAAAATTTTGGGTACAGTGTCCCTTTAAGGACAATGACACATGATTTATATGAAATGCTTAATATTCTTGGATATTATATTATCAATATTCTTGCTTGTCGGAGCAGATATACAATACAGAGTGCTTGCTGAACATATTAAATACAACTATGTAAATTTAGATTCATAGCTAAACACAGATGGGTATTTATGATATACAACATATATACATCACATATATGGTTATATTTAATATTGAATATTCACCTTCATACACCTCTTCAGGTGGCACAGAGGTGTCCATTGTCCCCTTACATCCGTAAACAGATTCATCCGAGATGACATTGGACAGCATCTCCTCCCATGACCTTAGGTGTATTCTCTTGCTAGGACCACCACCTGTCCCACGTGCATATTTGGCCTGCTGTGCCAGCTTAGCTTTGGTTTCCCTCCTGCAGTCATGATAGCGGTGTTTAATGCTGGCAGTAGAACGATTACGTCCTAAGCAGCTGACTGCCACTCGAATCTCCTCCCACAGCTTATTCCGGACAGCCGGCCTCAGGTTAGGGTTCTCCAGCTGAGCTGCCCTCTCCAAGTATGCCTCAACAAGAGCCTCCTTCTCCTCCTCAGAGTACCTCTCCTCTCTAAGCCTGCCCTTCACACCTGAAGGGCCAGCAGACACAGACTCTCCCTCCTGTGACTGGGGACCAGCCCTCTCTACCTCCTCTGTCCCTGCAGGCTGTGACAGGCTACCACCAGCCCCACCCCCAGTTGCCACAGTCTGCCCCACTTTCCCTTTTCTTTTTGTGCCTAGCTGAGGCTGACTCCTCCTCACTCCTCCCACCTCCATTCCTCTTCCACCCTCTCTCCTTCCCTCCTCTGCCAGGGTTTGAGGAAGGACAAATCCTCCACCCAAACCTCGGCCCCTATTCCTGCCCATACTACTCCCTACTTCCCCCCTCCCCCTCCCTCTATCCACCCTCACCACTGCCCTCCCCCTAGCCACCCCCTTCCCAACTCCACTAGGCCTATCCATCCCTTTCTCCTTCCTCCCTAACTCTAACCTAACACTAAAGTCCCTAGCTTACCTAACTACACTAATTCACCTAACTAAACCCTAAATTAAATAGCCCCAAAACTAACTACCTAACCTATCTAGACCCTAACTATCTCTATTCTATATCCCTCAAAATAAAAATAAAATGTGGGGGTGAAAATAAACAAAGGGATGTAAATGAAAAAGGAAAAACTAAGGAGGATTAGAACAAAATTATAGAAAAATAATAAGGGATGCAAATTAAGAAAGGGGTGAGCTATATAGTCAAATGAAACAAAAAATATGGGATGTTAAAAAAAAAAAAATAGGATGGGCAAAATGTATATATAAAAAAACAAGTTATATAGTGAGGAAGGGAAGGGTAGTCAAAGGGGGGATGGGAAGTGGAATAAGGGGATTAATGAAAGGAGTAATAAAGGAAGATGGGGATATGGGGGTTAATGAAAAAAAAAATGTGAGTGTGTTTGTATCAAATAAAAGTGTGTATGTGTGTGTGTGTGTATTTGTGTGTATAAACTAATGTGTGTTAATTAACTAATGTATGGATGTGTGTGTGTGTGTTCCTAATATTATATGAGGCCTACAATAAGAATATATGAAAATCAAATATCAAACTCTCCACTAACTCTCAAACAACTCTCAAAAACCCAAAACTCCTACCAACGCAACTAGCTCCCGTGTCTTTCTCTCTAGAGGCGATCACAGGTAAAGAGCGCAGGTGCAAACCGTTATTCTTATAGACAGAGGTCGGGTTACCATGGCAATGCACTTGTTATGGCGCGCTTTTCGACAAATCCGACATCGGTTGGCAACGCAAACTTACGTACGGCCGAAAAGAGCGACTGCGCGCAACACGCTAATCTTTTCAATGGAAACCTGGTACTAAAATGGAGCCGTAAATTACTTTTAGCTGTCGTCCGCTTCGGTAGCTTACGGCTCCATTTTTAACGACTCAATGGAAGCGAGGCCTAAATCGGCAGCCCCCGGATCAGGATAAGCAACAACCATTTCTCAATTACAGCTACCCTCAATGGGGTGGCCGCCCTTTCAAGCAATGAGAGGCTTGGGCCCCGAACCCTGACGCTCTTAAGAGGGACTGGCTTCCTGGGCTCTGGTGCACTCGGAACCAGAGTGGCCACCCCCGCAGTGATTACAAGCATGGCGGAACATGCAGGCCGTTCCCTTGTTGCAGAGCTTATCCTTGAATCGCCAGCAGACCCCCGTGGGATGATGTCGAGAGCACTGAGGAGCTTGATTGAAAGAAGGTCCCGTGGGCACCTGCCCAGGTGTGACCTGCTTTTCAGGGCCCAATTGCGCCCATAGCCACGAGTCTACATACCCGAAAGACAGGAGAGGGTTACCAACATTCTTCCGCCAAAACGCCACGTCATAGTCGTGCCACGCCCCTTCCCTGTACCTTTCGTAAACGGTTTCAATGGCATCATGATATTTCAGAATGTCCAATACCTGATCGGGAGATTTTGTGATATAGCACAAGGCATACACTCGAAAACCTTTCCGACACTCGTCAAATGAATCAGGCCTTTTGAATTCCTCCAGAATTTCTTTCTGGCGATAAGCTTCGCCAGAGATTTCGAACATGTGGACATATTTACCTTCCTGAATCCACCTAACCATTTTGGATTTAAGATGCTCATGCAGGCTGAATGAAGGCCACGGATCCGTGTCTCCATACATAGCTGCCTTATGTCTAGCTGTCGTTCCAGGGTAGCAACCCCCGCTGGTGCGGGAGGTGTCGGCAACGGAACACGGGGCTCCATGTGGGACAAACCAGGGGGGAGGAGGAAACCCATGGTCTTTTTTTCTTCAACTAACTATTTCATCATCCTATACATTCTCTTCTGACCCTTGGCCTCCAACCCCAGTGACCTATCACTTTCAAAGCCAGAATCATCAGAAGATGAACTAAAGCCCCTATGTCCCAAAGACAATATGGCCTTACCAGTTCTCAGAGGACGCTGCACAGGCAGGGGATCAGAGGAAGTTGATGGCTGCTCAAAGCTCTGCTCCTCCTCACCATGACCAACTGGACCGGACTGCACGGCTACAAACTCACTCTGAAACTCCATGGTATCCTGAAATGAAAAATGAGAGAGAGGAGTACCACGGTGGGAAGGACAAGGGCGGATCAACAATGGCATCAACCCCCCCTGGGCTAACACTCCTGCGGCCTGCGCCACATGTGGTCTCCATACTTTCAGACACTCTGCCCACGTGCACATCCAATACTGCATTAGTAAACTGAACCTGCCTGCCAGGACCCTGTTTTGCGCTCATTAGTTAACCGAAGCCCTAGTAGTGATGCCCGGGGAGGCCCCGCTGTGGGTCACGCCCGCAAGCGACCCATGTGCGCCCCGTGATGCGATTGCATCGTGATGAGGTCGCATGGCTCCTACTAGGCCGTGAATTACTACCGGCCTGCTTCTTACCCCCCGTCTGACTAGACAATGGCTGATGCCCTAAAGTGTCTATCGCAACTGGCACATCCCCAGTCAGGCCTACGGCCTGCTCATAGTCACCAGTAATGGCCCCTGCTTGAGACTCGCCACCCTGCAAAATGTCCCCACGTGGCTCCAAGCCTTGGCCCCCTAAAGTGCCAATCCCATTGCCCCCACGCGAGCGCTGATCCCCAGTGGCAAGCTGTGCACCCCTCGCGGGCCTCGTCCCCCCCTAAGCACTCCTCTCACCAGAAGTGACATCACCGGAAACAGCCAAACCGGAAGTGACGTCATCTGAAGTGGACATGGCCGCCCGCGTGGATGAAAATTCTCGCGCGGCAGATGCCGACCGATGAGCCGGATATGGTAGAGGAGACCCGAAGCCAAAGATTGCCGAGGGAAGACTACCACCCACCAGGACCGAAGCCAAGGACTGAAGGAGCGCGACCGCAGTGGTCACCGCATTGCCGGATAGGATAACCGACGGCGAAGGTAAGGCCATGATGCTCCCACTAGCCCCAGCCACTGACACATTAGGAGGTAAAATCTGGGCAGAAGGGACAATAACCCCGGACCCAACCCCAGGGGAATCAAGGCAAGGGGGCAGGATGGAGGAACCACGGACGGAGGGACCTGATGGGGGGGACCACACGGACCTCGGGGTATAAAGAGGAAGAGACCGGGGCATGACTCACCGGGTCTTGGGGTGATGGTGGTATGACATCCTCCTCTGAGTTAAAGTCCCCAATAATCAGCTCATCCAACTCCTCAATCCTCACAGGTGCTCCGGCTGAACGATCCATGCTGCAGCAGACTGGTATCAGACAGAATGACAGATCCTGCAAGCTGACGAGCTTGAAAGAGGGTCTGGGGCCTGTAACTTGGCTTCTTAAAGGTAAGCCCAATCCTCACCCATAATAATGCAATATTGTTGCCACTTCCCAGCAGCACACTGCTAAGGGCCTTAATTATTATGTTTGTAACAGGCTATTCTGCCCTCCACTGTCTTAAACACTCCCTCCATGTCACAACCAGCTGCGACTACCACTCACCAGGCTTGGAACACCTACACTTCAAGATCCAGGTCAGTCCCAACACCACCCTCCGCGGCACCCTTATCTACAGACCTCGCCTCAACAGACTACATCCTCCTTGGTGACCTCAACTTCCACCTAGACAACCCCAATGACCACAACACCACCAACCTCTTGGAACCATTGGACTGAAGCAACTCGTTAACTTCCCAACCCACTTAGTCGGATACACCCTCGACCCTATCTTCTCTGCAGGCAACCACATCTCAATCAACCACATCACCAAACGCCATTGGACTGACCACCATTGCATACACTTTTCCTTCAACAAACCCACCACACACCTCCAGTAGCACCACCCGCCCCGCAGAAACTGGAACAACATCACCGAAGACCAACAGTACTCCACCCTGAACAAGTCCCCCCAGCTACCTCCACAGATGCCAACTCCTGCGCCGCTCGCAACCTCCACCACTGGCTCACAGACTGCGCCAACACCCTCGCCCCCCTAAAGAAATCATCCAACCGCTAACCCACTAATAAGGCCAGTTGGTTCACTGCAGGCGATTGGAAAGGGCCTGGAGATCCAGCAAGACCCCTGCAAATAAAAAGGCCTCAAAAAGAAGCCATAACTACCCACCACCATCTCATCAAAACCACCAAGAAGACAGCCATCCAAGACAGAATCAATGCCAATGTCCACAACAGCAAGGAGCTATTCACAGTCATCAAAGAATTCTCCAATCCCAACAGCGACACCAACAACATCCCGCCCTCCCAGGACCTCTGCGATAACCTCGCAATGTACTTCCACCGCAAGATCATCGACATCTATGACAGCTTCGTGCCCTAGAACTCACTCACCACCGCCTACCCACCAACTCCCACCGATACCTCACCCAAATACACCACCACCTACCCCCCACGGACCATCTGGAGTCCCCTCACCACAGAGGACACCATCAGAATCATGAGATCGATCCACTCTGGAGCACCCTCGGACCCATTCCCACATCACATATACAACAAAGTGGGTTACACCATCGCCCCCGAGCTCTGCAGCACCATCGACTGCTCCATCGAAACCGGCACCTTCCAGGAGGATTGGAAGCATGCAGAATTAAAACCCCTACTGAAAAAAACCACGACTGACCCCAATGAACCGAAGAACTACCACCCCATCTCTCTGCTCCCCTTCAAAGTCATCGAGAAGTCCATCAACGCACAACTCGTTGACCACATTGAGGCCAACCACACCCTGGACCCCTCCCAATCCGGTTTCAGGAGCAACCACAGAACTGAGACCACCCTCCTCACTGTCACAGACGACATCCTCGCCCTACTCGATCAAGAAAAGACTGCTGCCCTCATTCTCCTAGACCTCTCAGCAGCATTCGACACTGTCTCCCACCTCACCCTCCGCACCCGCCTACACGACGCTGGCATACATGACAAAGCCCTGGAATGGATCACCTCCTTCCTCACCGGAAGAACCCAGAAAGCTAGACTCTCACCCTTCACCTCCAAGTCCACAGAAATCAGCTGCAATGTACCCCAAGGCTCTTCATTGA
The DNA here is from genome assembly GCF_027579735.1 of Bombina bombina. Classification (NCBI taxonomy): domain Eukaryota; kingdom Metazoa; phylum Chordata; class Amphibia; order Anura; family Bombinatoridae; genus Bombina; species Bombina bombina. Next base: position 59,765,660 of record NC_069505.1, on the reverse strand, counting down.
GCTCCACCCCTCTCGCCACCATCGCCCGATGACACAACCTTAACATCGTCTCTTATGCCAACGACACCCAGCTAATCATCTCACTCACCAGTGACTCCACCACCGCCAAGAGAATTGTCCATGAAGGGCTGACAGCAGTCGCCACCTGGATGAGCTACAACTACCTAAAGATGAACGCAGACAAGACCGAAGTCCTCCTCCTCGGTCCCACCACATGTCCCACCCCCAGCCCTCGGACACCCTCCAACCCCCACTGACCATGCATGAAATCTAGGCGTCATTCTGGACTTATCGCTCTCCATGGACCGACAAATCAACGCCGTCTCCTCTGCATGCTTCCACACACTCCACCTGCTGCGAAAGATCCCAACTGAGACCAGGAAGAATGTCACCCACACCCTCGTCAGCAGCCAACTGGACTAAGGCAATGCACTCTACGACGGCTCTACCATCAAGCCCAAAAAGAGACTCCAGCGCATCCATAACGCCTCAGCCAGACTTATCCTCGACATCCCTCGTCAATGCCACATCACCAAACACCTGTGGGACCTGCACTGGCTCCCCATCAACAAAAGACAAAAGAATAACCTTCAAGCTTCTCACCCACGCATTCAAGGACCTCCACAACATCGGTCCCAAATACATGAACCACCGCATTACCTTCTACACCCCCGTCAGACAACTTCGATCGGCCAACCAAGCCCTTGCAGTCATCCCCCGCATCAGGAAAACCACAGCGGGAGGCAGATCCTTCTCTCACCTGGCAGCCAAGTCTTGGAACACCCTCCCGCTGCACCTCAGACAAGCTACTGCCCTAACTAAGTTCAGAAAGGACCTCAAGACCTGGCTCTTTGACTGAACTGCAACCCTCAGCGCCTTGAGACCCTTACGGGTGAATAGCCGCACTTTACAAGAACCCAATAGATAGATAGATAGAAAGATAGATAGATAGATAGTTGTATATTCCTATCTGGGAAGTGCAAGGTTTCTGTTGAAGTAGTCTTCTGGAGAATGGGTTTGTTGCAGGCTGTGGTGCCCTCAGATTTTGGCCGCCTCTTCTTGTTACCCTCCCGTTAGCATTCAGTGTCCTCTGTAGCTTGGGTATTGCTTTCCCAAAAGTAATGAATGCAGCTGTGGACTCTCCATGTATTAAGAAGGAAAACATAAATTATGCTTACCAGATAATTTCTTTTCCTTCTGTACAGGGAGAGTCCACAGCTCCCGCCCGTGTTTTCCGTTGGGCGACCCTAAATTTTAACTTGTTCTTCTGGCACCTTTTTCACCCTGATATTTCTCCTACTGTTCCTTGTTTTTTAAAACCTTACATTTGCCAGCATTAAATCTCATCTGCCATTTACCAGCCCATCTTTACAAATTTTGTAAATCCCCTTGCTATTTAATCCCATGTGTGTCTAATTGTAGATCTTATTTTGGGGTCCTAAAGTTCATTTAAATGTCCAGAGCACCATAAAAGGCACCGAGCTGATAGATGTTTGACATTTCTATGGGAAGCACCTTCTACCTAAAATGGTATGAGACACCTCTTGTGTGTAATGTGTAATCCCCTTTTTATGTGAGGGTGAGGGATATTTGGTGCCACTGCTCCCTATAAATTAAATAAATTAGGTAGGTGACCTTATTTTACACCCCTCTGTGTTTTATGGAGGGAATGGGGTCTATAAAAATGCTCCCTCCCACTCCTTAAACACTGTACTGTTGTATATTTGTGGGAGGCCTAGGGGCTAAGATATGGGCTTTCAAAACAATCCCTCACTATCTATAACTCCCACATTTGGTGACATCACCATGCCTTCCGCGATGAGGCAGTTGTGGATAAGGAGACAACAGTCTTCTTTTCTGGCGGCAGTGATGGGGTCCCCAAAACCCGAATTGAAAGGGGGATCCCCTCCCAGAATGATGACTTATGGTCATCATCCACACTGCAGAATAGATGAGCATGAAAAGGGGGTAGGTAATGGCTACAGTAGTGTAGGACAGCATAACATTTTTTACATGTACAGTCAGCCAAGCAGAACTGCTCTCATCCTTAGCTTAAAATGGATTTGAAACACAACATTTTTCTTTTATGATTTAGGTAGTGCATACAATTTAAAAAAATAAAAAGATTCCGATTTACTTGTAGATTTACTTTATTCAGATGGTGTTCTAAACCTAGGTAGGTTGAATAGAATTATATGGCAGCAGTTTTGCAAGAATGTTTTTGAGCACTAGATGGCACCAGTGTTTCACAATGTATAAAAATGTTAAAGCATTCTTTCAAAACTGCTGCCAACTGCCATATAGAGCTCCAGATGTGCACCCTCCGGAGATATACTCCACTTAAATGTAAGTGCGGGCAAATGTTGAAGGGCATAAAAACTGCCTATCATCTGTTGAATCACTCACTAAAGAGTTCCAAACTGCCTGGTGAAATGCTTGTGCAAAGCCATTCTCTGCACACTGGTGGCCAATTGACTGCTAGCAGAGCTGTCAATAAAATATGGCGGTCTTACGACTGCTGCTTCTGTAACGATTGGCCTCCGAAGCAGCATCCGTTGCTTAATAAATGGAGCCCTTAATCTACAGCAACGTAAACGCTTTTTCACTGTAAAAGAAATCAAATTGTGGAACTCATTACCTAAGGAGGTAGTAAATGCCAATACCTTAGATACATTTAAAATGGTTTAGATACATTTCTGGCTATAAACAGAATTCAGGGATATGATTGCTGGTGTTAAATGGGTCACTTTTTAAATGGGATTAATATAAGATCAACTGGAGCTTTTACTGTAGATAAATGAAGATTTGTATAGATTGAACTTGATGGACTTCTGTCTTTTTTCAACCTCATCTACCATGCTATTATGTTACTATGTTCTACAAATATACACAGCTTGTTCAATGTATGATTCAGGCGCTGTTTCCCCCTAATATTTGTGAATAAAACAATGTCTACAGCGTGTGTGAATGGCCAGTAACAATGGTTGGAGCCTTGACGTGGCGTTACTGCTCACATGGGTACCTATGTGCTAATTCAACCAATCCGTGCAACTGAAATTCTTGTATAATTATCATGAAAAATGTTCTATGTTATAACAAGATTGTGAGCTGTAGAGTTGTAGTTTAATGCCATAATTATTCAACACATTCGCCTAGATTTAGAGTTCTGCGGTAGCCGTCAAAAGCAGCGTTAAGGGCTCCTAACGCTGGTTTTGGCCGCCCGCTGGTATTTAGAGTCAGTCAGGAAAGGGTCTAACACTCACTTTCCAGCCGCGACTTTTCCATACCGCAGATCCCCTTACGCCAATTGCGTATCCTATCTTTTCATTTGGATCTTCCTAACGCCGGTATTTAGAGTCTTGGCTGAAGTGAGCGTTAGAACTCTAACGACAAAACTCCTGCCGCAGAAAAAAGTCAGGAGTTAAGAGCTTTCTGGGCTAACGCCGGTTCATAAAGCTCTTAACTACTGTGCTCTAAAGTACACTAACACCCATACAACCTATGTACCCCTAAATCGAGGTCCCCCCACATCGCCGCCACATTTTTAACCCCTAGTCTGCCGACCCCACACCGCCGCAACCTACATTATCCCTATGTACCCCTAATCTGCTGCCCCTAACATCGCAGACACCTACATAATATTTATTAAACCCTAATTTCCCCCCCCCCCCCAACGTCGCCGCCACCTAACTTAAAGTATTAACCCCTAATCTGCTGACCGGACCTCGCCGCTACTATAATAAATGTATTAACCCCTAAAGCTAAGTCTAACCCTAACCCTAACACCCCCCTAAATTAAATATAATTTAAATCTAACGAAATAAATTAAATATTATTAAATAAAGTATTCCTATTTAAAGCTAAATATTACCTGTAAAATAAACCCTAATATAGCTACAATATAACAAATAATTACATTGTAGCTATTTTAGCATTTATATTTATTTTACAGGCAACTTTGTATTTATTTTAACTAGGTACAATAGCTATTAAATAGTTATTTACTATTTAATAGCTACCTAGTTAAAATAATTACAAAATTACCTGTAAAATAAATCCTACCCTAAGTTACAATTAAACCTAACACTACACTATCAATAAATTAATTAACTAAACTACCTACAATTAAATCAACTAAACTAAATTACAAAAAAAAAAAACACTAAATTACAAAAAATAAAAAAAGATTACAAGAATTTTAAGCTAATTACAATTACTCTAAGCACCCTAAAAAAATATCAAAGCCCCCCAAAATAAAAAAAATGCCCTACCCTATTCTAAAATAAAAAGTTAACAGCTCTATTGCCTTACCAGCCCTTAAAAGGGCTTTTTGCGGGGCATGCCCCAAAGAAATCAGCTCTTTTGCCTGTAAAAAAAACACAATACCACCCCCCAACATTACAACCCACCACCCACATACCCCTACTCTAACCCAAACCCCCCTTAAATAAACCTAACACTACCCCCTGAAGATCTCCCTACCTTGAGTCGTCTTCACTCAGCCGAGCAGCGATGGACCAAAAGAAGACATCCGGAGCGGCAGAAGTCTTCATCCTATCCGGGCAGAAGAGGACATCCGGACCGGCAAACATCTTCATCCAAGCGGCATCTTCTATCTTCATCCATCCGATGAGGAGCGGCTCCATCTTCAAGACCTCCGGCGCGGAACATCCTCTTCTCCCGACGACTAGACGACGAATGAAGGTTCCTTTAAGTGACGTCATCCAAGATGGTGTCCCTCGAATTCCGATTGGCTGATAGGATTCTATCAGCCAATCGGAATTAAGGTAGGAAAAATCTGATTGGCTGATTGAATCAGCCAATCAGATTCAAGTTCAATCGGATTGTTCCGATCAGCCAATAGAATGCAAGCTCAATCTGATTGGCTGATTGGATCAGCCAATCCGATTGAACTTGAATCTTATTGGCTGATTCAATCAGTCAATCAGATTTTTCCTACCTTCATTCCGATTGGCTGATAGAATCCTATCAGCAAATCGGAATTCGAGGGACGCCATCTTGGATGACGTCACTTAAAGGAACCTTCATTCGTTGTCTAGTCATCGGGAGAAGAGGAAGTTCCGCGCCGGAGGTCTTGAAGATGGAGCCGCTCCTTGTCGGATGGATGAAGATAGAAGATGCCGCTTGGATGAAGATATTTGCCGGTCCGGATGTCCTCTTCTGCCCGGATAGGATGAAGACTTCTGCTGCTCCGGATGTCTTCTTTTGGTCCATCGCTGCTCGGCTGAGTGAAGACGACTCAAGGTAGGGAGATCTTCAGGGGGGTAGTGTTAGGTTTATTTAAGGGGGGTTTGGGTTAGAGTAGGGGTATGTGGGTGGTGGGTTGTAATGTTGGGGGGTGGTATTGTGTTTTTTTACAGGCAAAAGAGCTGATTTCTTTGGGGCATGCCCCGCAAAAAGCCCTTTTAAGGGCTGGTAAGGTAATAGAGCTGCTAACTTTTTATTTTAGAATAGGGTAGGGCATTTTTTTATTTTGGGGGGCTTTGTTATTTTTTTAGGGGGCTTAGAGTAGGTGTAATTAGCTTAAAATTCTTGTAATCTTTTTTTATTTTTTGTAATTTAGTGTTTTGTTTTTTTTGTAATTTAGTTTAGTTGATTTAATTGTAGGTAGTTTAGTTAATTAATTTATTGATAGTGTAGTGTAAGGTTTAATTGTAACTTAGGTTAGGATTTATTTTACAGGTAATTTTGTAATTATTTTAATTAGGTAGCTATTAAATAATAAATAACTATTTAATAGCTATTGTACCTAGTTAAAATAAATACAAAGTTGCCTGTAAAATAAATATAAATGCTAAAACAGCTACAATATAATTATTTGTTATATTGTAGCTATATTAGGATTTATTTTACAGGTAAGTATTTAGCTTTAAATAGGATTAATTTATTTAATAAGATTTAATTTATTTCGTTAGATTTAAATTATATTTAACTTAGGGGGGTGTTAGTGTTAGGGTTAGACTTAGCTTTATGGGTTAATACATTTATTAGAGTAGCGGCGAGGTCCGGTCGGCAGATTAGGGGTTAATACTTGAAGTTAGGTGTCAAAGATGTTAGGGAGGGCAGATTAGGGGTTAATAAATATAATATAGGGGTCGGCGGTGTTAGGGGCAGCAGATTAGGGGTTCATAGGGATAATGTAGGTTGCGGCGGTGTCCGGAACGGCAGATTAGGGGTTAATAATATAATGCAGGGGTCAGCGATAGCGGGGGCGGAAGATTAGGGGTTAATAAGTGTAAGGTTAGGAGTGTTTAGACTCGGGGTTCATGTTAGGGTGTTAGGTGCAGACTTAGTAAGTGTTTCCCCATAGGAAACAATGGGGCTGCGTTAGGAGCTGAACGCTGCTTTTTTGCAGGTGTTAGGTTTTTTTTCAGCTCAAACTGCCCCATTGTTTCCTATGGGGGAATCGTGCATGAGCACGTTTTTCAAGCTGGCCGCTACCGTAAGCAACGCTGGTATTGAGAGTTGAAGTGGCGGAAAATTATGCTCTACGCTCCCTTTTGGGAGCCTAACGCAGCCATTCAGACAACACTAAATACCAACGTTATTTAAAAGGTGCGGGGGGAAAAAAACACGCGTAGCTAACGCACCCCTTTGGCCACAAAACTCTAAATCTAGGTGTAAGGTACCACAAAAAGGGTTATTGCTGAATTGGTCCCGTGGAAAATGCTATTTCTAGTGGATTGTGATAGCTTTTAATCAAGTTCTCTTCTTCAGTGGCCTATGAGAGATTGGAAGCTTAAAGGGATACAAAACCCCAAATTTGTCTTTTATGATTTAGATAGAGCATGCAGTTTTAAAGAACTTTCGTATTTTCTCTTTGTTTCCTTTATTACAAATCAGGGAGGTAAACTCAGGATCATGTTCATATCTACAGCACTATATAGCAGCAGTTTTGAAATAATGTTATACATTAGCAAGACCACTAGATGGCAGCAGTTTTAAAATAATTTTATACATTAGCAAGACCACTAGATGGCAGCAGTTTTAAAAGAATGTTATACATTAGCAAGACCACTAGATGGCAGCAGTTTTAAAATAATTTTATACATTAGCAAGACCACTAGATGGCAGCACTATTTCCTGTCATGTTGTTCTCTAGAAATGCACACTACCTACCTAGGTATCTCTTCAACAGAGAATACAATGAGAACAAAGCAAATTTGATAATAGAAGTAAATTGGATTTTTTAAAACTGTATGTTCTATCTGAATCATGAAAGAAAAAATTGGGCTTCATATCCTTTTAAGGAATACAAAACCTTTGATTTTTTTGGTCCAATAAAAGTCATCACAGTCTACTAAAATGAAATTCAACATGTCTGTTAAATAAACAAAGAATTAAGTAATTAAGCATAAAATTAAGTATTTTTTAAAGATCTTACCACCACTGGAGGATTCTGTAAATAAAATGAATAAGTCACTGGATTTACATTATCTTCATTCATCCATGAAGATACAACAGATGCTAGTAACTTCCTCTTCCGCACATATAGATAGACTCTCTAGATATCATACGAGCTGGAGTCCATAATAAAATCTATGGCTTAACTTGACTACAGTTCAAAGCTTGCATACTGATTTTATTATACAGTACACTAGGGTAGACACCAATGTTAATGTTTAGATCTTTGTACTTTTTTTCTGTTTGTCTAAAATAAAATCATACAAATTCAATAAAGTTTGTTAAAAAAAAGTGACTATAGCATTTTTCTCTAAAAGGCTGGGGTCAGTGGTGGTTCCAGAGACCTTATTTGGGGGGGGGGGGGGGACTTTCCTGGGTTTAGTTGTTAGTGTTCCATGGGAAGGGTCAGGGCAGGGGGAGGCGGAGCCGCAGGTGTTCCGAGAAAAGAGTCAGATGGCCAGGGGTGTGGTTAGGCAGTTGTGGATAAAACATACCATTTAAAAAAAAAATCTAATTTGCTTCATTCTCTTGTTATCTTTTGCGGAAGGAACAGCAATGCACTACTGAGAGCTAGCTGAACATATACAGTTAGTGAATCACAAGAGACAAATGTGTGTAGGCACCAATCAGCAGCTAGCTCCCACTAGTGTAAGATATGTGCATATTCCTTTTCAACAAGGGATACCAAGAGAATAAAGTACATTTGAAAATAGAAATTCATTTTAAAAAGTGTCTTAAATCACATGCGCTATCTGAATAATGCAAATGTAATTTTTACTTTCCTATCCATAGTTTTCAAAGATTTGACCCCTACACTTGGCTCTCAGTTACACTAATAAATACACTAACACATGAGGAATAAAGGCTGCAGCTTTCTTTATTAAAATAACCAAACACTAAGAAATAAAGAACTTGGAACATAAATAACAGTATGAAATATAGTCCCTCAGTGCTTTGCCCCTAACTTGCACATTCATCCCCTGTTAAGCAAACAGCACGGGTAGCCCTAAAAAACAGCCCAAATATTTACCTCATAGGGCAAGCACCCCAAAAAAGCTGCAACAAAGCCCAACCACAGCCAGGGAGGGAGGGCAGAAGATTCTTCTAACCGTTCAGATCCTATTATCCACACTCACCTTAAAGGGACATGAAACCAAAATTTTTCTTTCATGATTTAGGAAAAACATACAATTTTTTTAAAAATTTTTTTTTGTAAACCAGCTTTATTTAACATCAATAAAGTCTAATATACAAAAGAAAATTGGGAGACACAGCTCCCAAGTAGATATATAAGCCAGTTTCATTTTCAAAGTCAATACATACAGATGTCTACAAAACAAAAACCTCAAAAAACAAAGGCCTAGATTTAGAGTTCTGCGTTAGCCGTCAAAAGCAGTGTTAAGGGGTCCTAAAGCTGCTTTTTACAGCCCGCTGGTATTTAGAGTCAGCCAGGAACGGGTCTACCGCTCACTTTCTTTCCACGACTCCAGGCTACCGCAGATCCCCTTACGTCAATTGCATATCCTATCTTTTCAATGGGATTTGCCTAACGCTGGTATTTGGAGTCTTGGAGCAAGTGAGCGGTAGAGCCTGTAGCGACAAGACTCCTACCGCCAAAAAAAGTCAGTAGTTAAGAGCTTTATGGGCTAACGCCGGAACATAAAGCTCTTAACTACTGTGCTACAAAGTACACTAACACCCATAAACTACCTACCTGTAACACCCATAATCTACCTGTTCAGCCAATTGTATTGAGCTTGCATTCTATTGGTTGATTGGAACAGCCAATAGAATGCAAGCTCAATCCGATTAGCTGATTGGATCAGCCAATCGGATTGAACTTCAATCTGATTGGCTGATTGACTCAGCCAATCAGATTTTTCCTACCTTAATTACGATTGGCTGATAGCATCCTATCAGCCAATCGGAATTGAAGGGACGCCATCTTGGATGACGTCACTTAAAGGTACCGTCATTGTGTTAGAAGACTCCGGATGAAGAGGATGGCTCCGCGTCGGCTCCTTGGAAGATGGCTCCGCTCCGCTCAGGATGGATGAAGATTCAAGACGCCGCCTGGATGAAGACTTCTACTGGATGAAGGACCTCCTCTGTGCACCTTTGATGAAGATTTCGGCCCGGTTGGGTGAAGACGACTCAAGGTAGGGAGATCTTCAGGGGGTTAGCGTTAGGTTTTTTTAAGGGGGGTTTGGGTGGGTTAGAGTAGGGGTATGGGGTGGTGGGTTTTAATGTTGGGGGGGTTGTATTTTTTTAACAGGTAAAAGAGCTGATTACTTTGGGGCAATGCCCCGCAAAAAGCCCTTTTAAGGGCTGGTAAAAGAGCTGATTACTTTTGTAATTTAGAATAGGGAAGGGCATTTTATTATTTTGGGGGGCTTTTTTATTTTATTAGGGGGCTTAGATTAGGTGTAATTAGTTTAAACTTCTTGTAATTTTTTTTATTTTCTGTAATTTAGTGTATGTTTTTTTTGTATTATAGATTAGTTTATTTAATTGTATTTTAGTTTAGCTAATTGTTGGTAATTTATTTAATTAATTTAATGATAGTGTAGTGTTAGGTGTATTTGTAACTTAGGTTAGGATTTATTTTACAGGTAATTTTGTACTTATTTTAACTAGGTAGCTATTAAATAGTTATTAACTATTTAATAGCTATTGTACCTAGTTAAAATAAATACAAAGTTGCCTGTAAAATAAATATAAATCCTAAAATAGCTACAATGTAACTATTAGTTATATTGTAGTTATATTAGGGTTTATTTTATAGGTAAGTATTTAGTTTTAAATAGGATTAATTTATTTAATAATAGTAAATTTATTTTGTTTAATTAAAATTATATTTGTTAGGGGGGTGTTAGGGTTAGGGTTAGATTTAGGTTTAGGGGTTAATAACTTTATTATAGTAGCGGCGACGTTGCGGGCGGGAGATTAGGGGTTAATAATTGTAGGTAGGTGGCGGCGATGTTAGGGAGGGCAGATTAGGGGTTAATACAATTTATTATAGTTTTGCGAGGCGGGAGTGCCGGCGGTTTAGGGGTTAATACATTTATTATAGTGTCGGCGAGGTCTGGTCGGCAGATTAGGGGTTAATAAGTGTAGTTAGGTAGCGGTGACATTGGGGGGGCAGATTAGGGGTTAATAAATATAATATAGGTGTCAGCGATGTTAGGGGCAGTAGATTAGGGGTTCATAGCTATAATGTAGGTTGCGGCGGTGTCCGGAGCGGCAGATTAGGGGTTAATAATATAATGTAGGTGTCAGCGATAGCAGGGGTGGCAGATTAGGGGTTAATAAGTGTAAGGTTAGGGGTGTTTAGACTCGGGGTTCATGTTAGGGTGTTAGGTGCAGACTTAGAGAGTGTTTCCCCATAGGAAACAATGGGGCTGCGTTAGGAGCTGAACGCTGCTTTTTTGCAGGTGTTAGGTTTTTTTTCAGCCAGCTCAGCCCCATTGTTTCCTATGGGGATATCGTGCACGAGCACGTTTTTCCAGCTTACCGCTACCGTAAGCAACGCTGGTATTGAGGGTTGAAGTGGCGCTAAATTATGCTCAACGTTCCCTTTTCTGAGCCTAACGCAGCCACTAAGACAACTCTAAATACCAGCGTTGTCTTAAGGGTGCGCTGGAAAAAAAAGCAGCGTTACCACCGCGGGTCTTTACCGACAAAACTCTAAATCTAGGCGAAAGTTACAATATAAGTCTCCAAGACATTTGCCAAGCCTTAGTGAACCTTAAATGATAAAGCAATTATATTCCATTCCCTGTTTGTACCAAGGATATCGAGAAACCGAGAAAGTCCTTTCAGTACTTTAACCTAAATTCTTGTTAGGATTAGCTTCCTTACATAACTTGTCTCCTTTTTTCCATAACATACAATAAAACATGAATACAATAGTTATAATATATTACTATATTAAATTCTGGTGTCTCTTACTTTACCTAGGGGCCGCATTGGAGCTTGATGCCCCTGTTTCCGCGAGAACCTTCAGGCTCGCCGGAAACAGAAGTTATGAAGCAGGGGTCTAAAGACGGCAATGTTGGGGAGCGGTAAAATAGGGGTTAATATCTTTATTATAGTGTGGGCAATGTTGGGGTGCGGGGGAATAGGGGTTAATAACTTTATTATAGTGGCGGCGATGTCGGGGAGCGGCAGAATAGGGGTTAATACATTTTATTAGTGGAGGCGATATCAGGAGCGGCAGATTAGGGGGTTAATAAGTTTAATATAGTCTTTGCCATTGCTGGGGGGCCTCGGTTTAGGGGTTATTAGGTTTATTTAGTGGCGGTGATGTCGGGAGCGGCAGATTAGGGGTTAAGAAATTTAATTTAGTGTTTGCTATGCGGGAGGGCCTCGGTTTAGGGGTTAATAGGTAGTTTAGGGGTGTTAGTGCACTTTGTAACACTTTAGTTAGGAGTTTTGTGTAACAGTTTTGTTGCGTAAAACTCATAACCACTGCTCTCAGATTGCAGAACGGATCGTGTCAGTATAGGCTGGTACGCAAGCTTTTTAGCCTTACCGCACAACTTGTAATGGCAGCGCTATGGAAATCTCACGCAAAAACGTAATTTTTTTTGAGTGCGGGACTGACTTTGCGTTAAAGGCTAAAATGCTTGCGGTACAGCTATACCGACAAGACTCGTAATGGCTGTGTTCCGGGTTTTACGCTGAAATGGCCATTTTTTCAGCATTAAAACCGGAACGCAAAACTTTTAATCTAGGTGTTTTTACTTTCAACGTTCTACTCACAGAGAGGAGTGATACATCGGAGCAAGGAGCCGAGGGACTGAACGGTAATATAGCCGTTCTGCTACTATTCTGGAGATAAGTTGTCTTTTCATTCTGTGGGATTATATTGTATGAAAAATAAGTGCAGAGGTCCCAGGACTCGGTATCACATATAATGAAACCACTTCTACACTATTTTTTTACAGCTTGGGTACCTTGTATGGTATCTACTCAACACAGCTATTCTGTTTATGTCATATGCTATTTTCTGTATATCTTAATTGTAACCTCAATAAAAATGCAGTGCAACTGGGTAAAGGGCTTTCTTATATGAAATAGGTCTTATGCTTTTACACAGTATGCCATACCTCCCAACATTTGTGGCTGGGTATCAGGGACTCAGGAGTTTGATGGGAGCCTGTCACCCTGTTGTGGGTGACGCTGTGTTGGGAGGGGTGGGATCATGAGTGGTTAGTGGGTGTGGTTGAGTGTGTTTCTGGTTGGCCAGTGGGTGTGTCATGGTGCTCCGTGGGTGGAGCTAAGAGAAATTCTGCAAATGGGACATATGACTGTCTCAGAGGGACAGTGGGATAGAGCTCATAATCAGGGACTGTCCCAGACAGTTAGGACAACTGGTATGCTGTTGTTCCTAAAGTCATGTGACCTCAAATATCCCATTTAATTCGACTGAGTCACCATAGACTGTGCAAGATACCTACATTACTGTATTACTTCTATTTCTTCCCCAAATCTCTAGTACACAACAATTAAAGGTGCATTATTGGCAAAAATGACTTCCTTTAGAGCAGCGGTCGCCAACCAGTGATCCACGAGAAGATTTTGGTGGTCCTTGACACCATTAAGCAGGAATTAATCTCCTCTGATTCTGTCACCCGTTGTGCTGCAACTCCTTTCAGTACCTGGCTGGACATCAATGAAAACAGAGGAGTTCAATTACAATCTCCCTACGCACAGTGCGTTGTACTGCACAACTTGCCTACCTAGATTGTATTTTTAACTCCTCTCGCCCGGCGTGCTGCTCAGAGGAAGATGCTTCCATTCTAAAGCCAGCAGAGGTTTGTATAGTCTTGTCTAGAAATAGTGGAATTAAAGTATATAAAAAAAATCTTAGAAAAAAAGAATTCTCTCAATTTCATTTATTTTCTTCCCTTTACCTGTCTCTTTGTCATAGTTTTCCTAATTCCTTCAGATGGACTTACATCACTGTTTGTCTTCCTCCCCCTCCATCTTCCTTTTTTTATAATTAAATATGAATTATTTTTCATTCTAATAGTTTTCCTTTACACAAAGCCATTCCACCTGAATTGCAGTAATTGCCATCCAGCAGATCAGCCCTATCCCACCAGTATTATAGTAATTGTGGTTCGCTCACATCCATATTGAGAGCTTTCTGATATAAACTTAATTTATGACTCCGATGTCTGTCCATGATCATAAGTAGTTTTGAATAATTCCAAACTGGGGTCCTTTTAAACATAATTATTTTCCTCCTCTTTCTGCCTCTCTGTTTCCAGCTCCAAAGTTGTCACTCACCCTTCATCTGTCATTTCAGTTCTGCTATTTAGTTACACCTAGATTTAGAGTTCTGCGTTAGCCTTAAAAAGCAGTGTTAAGGGGTCCTAACGCTGCTTTTTAACGCCCGCTGGTATTACGAGTTTGGCAGGTACAGGTGTACCGCTCAATTTTTTTCCGCGACTCGAGGCCACCGCAAATCCCCTTTCGTCAATTGCGTCTCCTATCTTTTTAATGGGATTTGCCTAAGGCCGGTATTACGAGTCTTGGAAGAAGTGAGCGGTACAGCCTCTACCTCCAAGACTCCTACCGCATAAAAAAGGTCAGTAGTTAAGAGTTTTATGGGCTAACGCCGGAACATAAAGCTCTTAACTACAGTGCTACAAAGTACACTAACACCCATAAACTACCTATGAACCCCTACACCGAGGCCCCCCCAAATCGCAAACCCTATAATAAAATTATTTAACCCCTAATCTGCCGCTCCGGACACCGCCGCCACCTACATTATAGCTGTGAACCCCTAATCTGCTGTCCCTAACATCGCCGACACCTATATTATATTTATTAACCCCTAATCTGTCCCCCCCCCAACGTCGCCGCCACCTACCTACACTTATTAACCCCTAATCTGCCGACCGGACCTCGCCGCCACTATAATAAATGTATTAACCCCTAAACCGTCGCACTCCCGCCTCGCAAACACTATAATAAATTTTATTAACCCCTAATCTGCCCTCCCTAACATCACCGCCACCTACCTACAATTATTAACCCCTAATCTGCCGTCCCCAACATCGCCGCTAATATAATAAAGTTATTAACCCCTAAACCTAAGTCTAACCCTAACACCCCCCTAACTTAAATATTATTTAAATAAAACAAAATAAATTTACTATAATTAAATAAATTATTCCTATTTAAAAATAAATACTTACCTATAAAATAAACCCTAATATAACTACAATATAATTAATAATTACATTGTAGCTATTTTAGGATTTATATTTATTTTACAGGAAACTTTGTATTTATTTTAACTAGGTACAATAGCTTTTACATAGTTAATAACAATTTAATAGCTACCTAGTTAAAATAATTACAAAATTACCTGTAAAATAAATCCTAACCTAATTTACAAATACACCTAACACTACACTATCAATAAATTAATTAAATAAATTACCTACAATTATCTAAACTAAAATACAATTAAATAAACTAAACTATAGTACAAAAACCCACCACTAAATTACAAAAAATAAAAAAATATTACAAGAATTTTAATCTATTTACACCTAATCTAAGCCCCCTAATAAAATAAAAAAGCCCCCCAAAATAATAAAATTCCCTACCCTATACTAAATTACAAAAGTAATCAGCTCTTTTACCAGCCCTTAAAAGGGCATTGCCCCAAAGTAATCAGTTCTTTTACCTGTAAAAAAAAATACAAGACTCCCCCAACATTACAACCCACCACCCACACACCCCTACTCTAAAACCCACCCGATCCCCCCTTAAAAAAACTAACACTACCCCATTGAAGATCACTCTACCTTGAGCCGTGTTCACCCAGCCGGGCACCACTGGTCATCCGATCCGTCCAGAAGTCTTTACCCGATGGGGCAGAAGAGGACATCCAGACCGGGAGAAGGCTTCATCCAAGCGGCATCTTCTATCTTCATCCATCTGGCGCGGAGCGGGTCCATCTTCAAGACATCCGACGTGGAGCATGCTCTTCTTTCCACGGCTGACGACTGAATGAAGGTGTCAGGGTGCCAGAAATCAGACTGAGATGAGAAGTGCAAAAATAATCACACCTTTATTAATAGCAAAAAATAATAAAAAGTCCACAAGTCAAATAACAAGCCAGGAATCAAAACCAGAGCTGGTAGTCAGACGAGCCGAGTCAGGAGCCAAAGCGAATAGTCAGACGAGCCGGAATCAGGAACAAGAAAAACAGCAGAGTCATGGACAAGCCAGGGATCTGGAACCAGGAAGGACGTCAGGCAGCCAGGTAATACACAGGAACTCTCACAAACAGGTCTGCGACAACGCAAAGGCAAAGCATACTGAACAGAGGCCCTTTAAATAATAAGTGATGTCATCACAATTCTGAGACTGCAACCTGTCTCACATGGATGATGCACACCAGACTGGCCTTAAAAGGAAGTGCAGGAATTGAGCAGCATTCCCCACAATGCACCATAGTCAGGAAGAGAGGTGAGTAAAATGGCTGCCAGCAGCACATGGCAAACACAACAGGGAAAAAACCCTGACAGTACCCTCCCCTCAACGACCCCTCCCCCACGGGAGGACAAAAGGCTTATTGGGGAAACGGGCATGGAAGGCATGGAGGAGGGCGAGAGCATGGACATCAGAGGAGGGAACCCAAGAACGCTCCTCCGGACCGTAGCCTCTCCAGTGAACCAAATACTGTACACGGCCCCTGGACATACGAGAGTCAATAATGCTGCTGACCTCATACTCCTCATGGTTGTCAACAAAGATAGGACGGGGACGAGGCAACACAGTGGTAAACCAATTACAAACCAATGGTTTCAAGATTGAGACATGTAAAACATTGGAGATGAGCATAGCAGGAGGAAGGTCAAGAGCGTAGGCCAAAGGATTAACCCGTGAGACTATTCGAAAAGGACCAACATAACGGGGAGCCAATTTATTAAAAGGCACACGAAGGTTCAAGTTGGGGGAGGACAGCCAAACTCTCTCACCAACCTGGTAGGAAGGTGCGGGCAGACGCCTACGATCAGCCTGGAACTTTTGGCGCTGCATAGAACGATGAAGGCAATCCTGAATCTGCACCCACGTGGAACGGAGTTGCCGGAGATGCTCCTCCAAAGCCGGAATACCCTGAGACATGAATGAATCGGGCAACAAGGATGGTTGAAACCCATAATTCGCCATGAACGGGGATAACTTGGAGGAAGCATTAATAGCACTTTTACGAGCAAACTCTGCCCAAGGTAACAGTTCAGACCAATTATTGTGGTGATCTGAGACATAGCAACGGAGGAACTGTTCCAGAGCTTAATTAGACCTTTCCGCAGCCCCATTGGATTGAGGGTGATATGCTGAGGAGAAGGAAAGCTGGATCCCCATTTGAGCACAAAAGGAACGCCAAAATCTGGAGACAAACTGGCTACCCCGGTCCGACACTATCTCCTTGGGTAACCCATGTAAACGGAAGAGCTCCCGGGCAAAAATTGAAGCAAGCTCCTGAGCGGTAGGCAGCTTCATCAAGGGAATGCAATGTGACATTTTAGAAAAACGGTCAACCACCATAAGGATAACAGTATTACCATTGCAAACAGGGAGCGTGACAATGAAGTCCATGGAAAGATGTGTCCAAGGACGCTCACCATTAGCAATAGGTTGAAGAAGACCCACAGGAAGACGTCGAGGAGTCTTATTCTGTGCACAAACTGAGCAGGAGGCAACATACGCAGCAACATCAGAACGAAGGCCTGGCCACCAGAATTGTCGAGTGACAGACCAAATCATTTGGTTCTTGCCTGGGTGACCTGCAGCTTTAGGATAGTGGTAAGTGTGCAAAAGTTTATTTCGAAGATTCTCAGGAACAAAACAATTACCACTAGGTTTCTCAGGAGGTGCATTGGTTTGTGCAGCCAGGATCTCCTCCCCCAAGGGAGAAGTAAAATTAGTATGTATGGTAGCCAAAATATGGTCAGGAGGTATAACAGGAGTAGGTACAGACTCCTCCTTGGACAGAGGCAAAAATTGTCGAGAGAGGGCATCAGCCCTAACATTCTTACTACCAGGCAGGTAGGAGACCACATAATTAAACCGAGACAAAAATAGCGCCCATCTGGCCTGTCGGGGCAACAAACGTTTTGCTTCAGATATATAAGTTAAACTTTTGTGGTCAGTAAGAATGAGCACTGGCACACTAGTACCCTCGAGAAGATGCCTCCATTCCTTAAGTGCCAAAATTATGGCCAGTAATTCCCTGTCGCCAATTTCATAATTGCACTCCGCTGGAGAAAATTTCTTAGAGAAGAAACCACATGGGTGCAAGGAACCGTCAGGCGTAGGACGTTGAGACAAGAGGGCACCTACTCCAGTCTCAGATGCATCGACCTCAAGAACGAAAGGCAGGACAGGGTTAGGATGAGCCAGAACTGGAGCGGCAGCAAAGGCAGTCTTAAGACTATTAAAGGCCTTAATGGCAGTAGGTGACCAATGGAGCATTCTCTTTACGGTCATGTCTGTGATAGGTTTGACCAAGGAAGAAAAGTTTTTAATAAACTTTCTATAGTAATTGGCGAACCCCAAAAAATGTTGAATAGACCGAAGACCAACTGGGCGAGGCCACTGCAGAACTGCAGATAACTTGTCAGGATCCATGGAGAACCCTGCAACGGAGATAACATAACCTAGGAACGTTACTTGAGTCTGATGGAACTCACATTTCTCGAGTTTACAAAACAGGCCGTTCTCACGTAGTCTCTGAAGAACCCGTGTAACATCAGAACGATGAGCCTCAAGTGTGGGAGAATGTATGAGGATGTCGTCTAAGTACACCACAACACACTGTTGCAACATATCTTGTAGGACATCATTAATAAATTCCTGAAAAACAGCAGGAGCATTACATAGGCCAAAGGGCATTACAAGATACTCATAATGCCCGCTCCTGGTGTTAAATGCTGTTTTCCATTTGTGGCCCTCCTTAATCCTAACGAGATTGTACGCTCCTCTCAAATCAAGTTTAGTAAAGACCGTAGCTCCCTTGAGGCGGTCAAAGAGTTCCTTAATGAGCAGAATAGGGTAAGCATTCTTAATGGTAAGACGATTAAGACCCCTATAATCGATACATGGTCTTAACTCGCCACCCTTTTTCTTCACAAAGAAGAAGCCAGCCCCTGCAGGAGAGCAGGATTTGCGGATGATCCCCCACGACAGAGCATCGGCAACATACTCCTCCCTAGCACAATTCTCTGCAACAGACAGAGGGTACACCCGGCCCCGAAGAGGAATGGCTCCGGGTTGCAGGTCTATGGCACAATCGTAAGACTGGTGAGGAGGCAACATACCGGCACGCACCTTGTCAAACACGTCTAGGAACTCTCGGTACTCCTCTGGCAATTGAGAAACCAAAGAAGTGCACAAGACTTTAACTGGTTTGCAAAGACAAGTGGAAATACATTGTGGGGACCACAACAAAATTTCGGACCTGCGCCAGTCGAGACTGGGATTGTGCTTTTGGAGCCAGGGATAACCCAGAACAACCGGAAAATGCGGAGAGTTTATCACCTGAAACTGGAGGGTTTCAAAATGGAGAGCCCCAACAGCCATGGACAATGGAGCAGTTTCGTGAGTAACGAGTGCGGGCTGAAGGGGCCTGCCATCAATGGCCTCAATAGCAAGCGGAACAGACCGAGGCAAAACAGGAATAGAGTGCTTTGATACAAAAGCACTGTCAATGAAATAGCCCGCAGCACCGGAGTCAACAAGAGCCTGGGTGACTATGGAGGAGTCCACCCAGGAAAGGACAACCGTGACCAAAGGTTTTTCCTTAAGCGGTTCCGGGGACGAGGATAAAGCACCCAAGGTCTGCCCCCGACAGGACCTTAGGTGTGAGCGTTTCCCGGCCGTGTAGGACAAGACTTCAAAAGGTGGCCCTGTAACCCACAATAGAGAAAGAGACCCTCCCTCCTCCTAAAGGACCTCTCCGCCGCTGAGAGGCGCGTGAATCCCAGCTGCATCGGCTCAGCAGTACCTGGTGACTCGGGACCAGGAGGCATGGGAGGAGAGGGAGGCATGGGTGGAAACGAACATGTAGGAGACAACGGAACAGGAGGCTTCCGCAAGCGCTCCTTGAAAAAGGGCCTCTCTCTGAGTCTGATGTCAATTAGGATAAAAAAAGACACCAATGCCTTGAGATCCTCTGGTAAATCTCTGGCAGCAACTTCATCTTTAATCGCATCAGAGAGCCCATGAAAGAAGGCGGCAACAAGGGCTTCATTGTTCCAACCTACCTCTGTGGCAAGCATACGGAACTCAATAGCATACTGAGCAACAGATCTTGTAGCTTGCTGAATGGACATGAGCCATTTAGCAGCAGAGGAGGAGCGAGCCGGAACATCAAATACCCTTCGAAAGGAGGCCACAATTTCAGGGTAATTTGAAATCACAGGTTTATTTGTCTCCCACAAGGGAATAGCCCAGGCAAGAGCTGTGTCAGAGAGTAACAAGATGAGAATCCCACCTTAGCTCTGCCAGAGGGAAACACCTGAGGTAACATCTCAAAGTAAATACCCACCTGGTTAAAAAACCCTCTGCACTGAATAGGATCGCCTCCATATCGCTGAGGTAGAGATGCAGAACCGGACATGCTCCTGGTAGGCATAGGTGCAGCAGTGGAAACAGGAGCAGCCATAACTTGCGGGACACTTTGGTCCAAATGTGCAGTGCGAGTCAGCAGGGTTTGCAGGGCTAGTGCAAATTGATCCAAGCAGTGATCCTGTACATCTATCCTGGAAATGATGGCAGGTAAAGGTGGATTATTAGCACCATCAGGATTCATGGCCTTTGCATAATGTCAGGGTGCCAGGAATCAGACTGAGACGAGAAGTGCAAAAATAATCACACCTTTATTAATAGCAAAAAATAATAAAAAGTCCACAAGTCAAATAACAAGCCAGGAATCAAAACCAAAGCTGGTAGTCAGACGAGCCGAGTCAGGAGCCAAAGCGAATAGTCAGACGAGCCGGAATCAGTAACAAGGAAAACAGCAGATTCAGGGACAAGCCAGGGATCTGGAACCAGGAAGGACGTCAGGCAGCCAGGTAATACACAGGAACTCTCGCAAACAGGTCTGCGACAACGCAAAAACAAAGCATACTGAACAGAGGCCCTTTAAATAATAAGTGATGACATCACAATTCTGAGACTGCATCCTGTTTCACATGGATGATGCACACCAGACTGGCCATAAAAGGAAGTGCAGGAATTGAGCAGCATTCCCCACAATGCACCATAGTCAGGAAGAGAGGTGAGTAAAATGGCTGCCAGCAGCACATGGCAAACACAACAGGGAAAAAACGCTAACAGAAGATTCCTTTAAATGACGTCATCCAAGATGGCGTCCCTCAAATTCCGATTGGCTGATAGGATTCTATCAGCCAATCGGAATTAAGGTAGGAAAAATCCAATTGGTTGATGCTATCAGCCAATCGGATTGAACTGATTGGATCAGCCAATAGAATGCGAGGTCAATTCTATTGGCTGATCCAATCAGCCAATCGGATTGAACTTCAATCCGATTGGCTGATAGCATCAACCAATCGGATTTTTCCTTCCTTAATAGGATTCGATCAGCCAATTGGAATTCGAGGGACGCCATCTTGGATGACGTAATTTAAAGGAACCTTCATTCAGTTGTCGGCCGTGGAAAGAAAAGGATGCTCCGCGTCGGTTGTCTTGAAGATGGACGCGCTCCGCGCCGGATGGATAAAGATCGAAGATGCCGCTTGGATGAAGCCTTCTCCCAGTCCGGATGTCCTCTTCTGCCCCATCGGATGAAGACATCTGGACGGATCTGATGACCAGTGGTGCCCGGCTGGGTGAACACGGCTCAAGGTAGGGTGATCTTCAGTGGGGTAGTGTTAGGTTTTTTTAAGGGGGGATAGGGTGGGTAAAAGAGCTGATTACTTTGCAGCAATTCCCTCGCAAAAAGCCCTTTTAAGGGCTGGTAAAAGAGCTGATTACTTTTGTAATTTAGTATAGGGTAGGGAATTTTATTATTTTGGGGGGCTTTTTTATTTTATTAGGGGGCTTAGATTAGGGGTAATTAGATTAAAATTCTTGTAATATTTTTTTATTTTTTGAAATTTAGTGTTTTGTTTTTTTTACTATAGTTTAGTTTATTTAATTGTATTTTAGTTTAGATAATTGTAGGTAATTTATTTAATTAATTTATTGATAGTGTAATTTTAGGTGTATTTGTAACTTAGGTTAGGATTTATTTTACAGGTTATTTTGTAATTATTTTAACTAGGTAGCTATTAAATAGTTATTAACTATTTAATAGCTATTGTACCCAGTTAAAATAAATACAAAGTTGCCTGTAAAATAAATATAAATCCTAAAATAGCTACAATGTAATTATTAGTTATATTGTAGCTATATTAGGGTTTATTTTATAGGTAAGTATTTATTTTTAAATAGGAATAATTTATTTAATTATAGTAAATTTATTTAGATTTATTTAAATTATATTTAAATTAGGGGGGTGTTAGGGTTAGGGTTAGACTTAGCTTTAGGGGTTAATAACTTTATTATAGTAGCGGCGACATTGGGGGAGGCAGATTAGGGGTTAACAATTGTAGGTAGGTGGCGGCGATGTTAGGGAGGGCAGATTATGGGGTAAATAAAATGTATTATAGTGTTTGCGAGGCAGGAGTGCTGCGGTTTAGGAGTTAATACATTTATTATACTGGCGGTGAGGTCCGGTCGGCAGATTAGGGGTTAATAAGTGTAGGTAGGTGGCGGCGACGTTGGGGGGGGACAGATTAGGGGTTAATAAATATAATATAGGCGTCGGCGATGTTAGGGACAGCAGATTAGGGGTTCATAGCTATAATGTAGGTGGCGGTGGTGTCCGGAGCAGCAGATTAGGGGTTAATAATATAATGCAGGTGTCGACGATGTCGGGGGTGGCAGATTAGGGGCTAATAAGTGTAAGGTTAGGGGTGTTTAGACTCGGGGTTCATGTTAGGGTGTTAGGTGTAGATTTAGAAAGTGTTTCCCCATAGGAAATAATGGGGCTTCGTTAGGAGCTGAACGCTGCTTTTTTGCAGGTGTTAGGTTTTTTTATCAGCTAGCTCAGCCCCATTGTATCCTATGGGGAAATCATGCACAAGCATGTTTTTCCAGCTTACCGCTACTCTAAGCAACGCTGGTATTGAGGGTTGAAGTGGAGCTAAATTTGGCTCAACGCTCACTTTTCTGAGGCTAACGCAGCCATTCAGAAAACTCGTAATACCAGCGTTGTCTTAAGGGTGTGCTGGAAAAAAAAAGGCTTGTTAGCACCGCACGGCTTTACCGACAAAACTCCAAATCTAGACGTTAGTTAATTCCAAAGAATAATTCTTTAAAATGTGTAAATATATACAGTTCATAATGTAAACTTAGCTATGGGTATACTAATTATGTACAGTATGTGTGTGAGTATATATATATATATATATATATATATATATATATATATATATATATATATAGACATAATAGTGGTTTGTACCTTTCTAAAAAAAATCCTTTTTGGGGGTCCACGGGATTCAAAATTTTGAGTTTAGTGGTCCCTGAGGTCCAAAAGATTGGCGACCCCTGTTTTAGAGCATGTCATGTTTTGCACTTCTGACCTTGGAACTCTATGCCCTTGTTCCCATTCTTGTTGTAATCTGCGGGTAACAATAAGTATCTCCATTAAAGTCTATGGAAATGTTTTATGTTACCACCAGTTTAGTAGTTTACACAACTTACAACAGCAATGGAAACTGGGTCTATGGGTTTGACCCCTAAAAAAGGGGCTCCTAAGCACAGCACCAGCCCTTGCATGGGTTAAAACTATAGAGTTTTATAGGGAATATCATTTCTGTATTATGAGGTTTTAAAGAAATAAAGTGCTTTTGTTAGAAACAAATACTGTTTTTCTTTTCCACTCCATCAAATTCAACCTTTTTCAAAAACCTTATTATTTTTTAGCTCATCACATATCTCAGACTCTTCTCAGACTAATGTGATACCATTTGGTTGGAGTCACCATAAATATCACTAAGGGTGTTAAGTTACAAGAAACAACAAATTACACCTTTACAGCGCTCAGTGCTTAAGCTGTCAGACAATCTATTTACATTGTATCCAATACTGCTATTACTGTCAAGCCGTGATACACCATAGAGAGGAACAAAGTCCTCTTTGGACGAATACCACACGGGTTTACAGTAAAAAGTAGAGAGAAAAAATCACTCTGTGTCCTCTCCTTTCGTAACCGCTCCTTCAGTGTGCTCGTCTCCTTGGGTAAACAGCAATGATAACGTCTGCAGCGCGCCTTGCCTGAATGATCCCAGCGCTCACAACACACAGCTTACCAGCTCCTCCTCTCACTCCTGTCCCCTGCAAACCGCCAATAGAATCCCCTGTGATTCCAG
This sequence comes from Bombina bombina, assembly GCF_027579735.1. Classification (NCBI taxonomy): domain Eukaryota; kingdom Metazoa; phylum Chordata; class Amphibia; order Anura; family Bombinatoridae; genus Bombina; species Bombina bombina. The sequence continues at coordinate 59,741,760 of NC_069505.1, read as the reverse complement.
TTAGTATCCAATCAGAAGCACAACAAAGCGAGGCAGAGGGACAGGTTTAAACATTAAAAACATCAAGTTTATTACATTGCAGGATGAAAAACTGGACAATCTGTTATTAGATGAAATAACCAAAATGACCATGAAGGGTAAGGTTATAGTACTGGGGGACTTTAATTTGCCAGATATAGACTGGAAGATTCCTTCTGCCAGATCGGCTAGAAGCAGGTATATTCTTGAATCTCTGCTAGGGGAATCACTTGAACAATTAGTCAAGGAACCAACTCGTAAGGAAGCTATATTAGATCTAATACTTACAAACAGTGATACAGTTTCAGATGTGTCTGTAGGTGAGAACTTAGGATCCAGTGATCATCAATCTGTTTGGTTTAGTATTCATGTTCAGGAACTGTCCACCAAGACTAAAACAAAAGTTTTAGACTTTAGGACGGCAGATTTTTCATTAATGGGAGAATACCTAAAGAACTATTTAAAGGGGAAAACTCTTATTACAGGGGTTCAAGAACAGTGGGAATTTGTGAAAGGTGCCATTTTAGATGCAACCGCACACTGTATTAGACATGTCTGTAAAAGTAAAAGAAAGCGGAAACCAATTTGGTTTTCCAAAGAAGTAGCACATGCTGTAAAGACAAAAAAGATAGCTTATAAAAATTACAGACACACACAAGCAGATGATGATATGAAAATATGGAGACTCCAACAAAAAAAGACTAAGCAGTTAATTAGGAAGGTTAAAGCTCATGCAGAAGAGAAGATAGCACAGTCAGTAAAACATGGGGACAAAACATTCTTTAGATATATCAGTGAAAGAAGAAAAAATAAGGTAGGAATAGTAAAATTGAAATCAGTTGATGGTAGAATAATAGAAGGAGATAAGCAGATTGCAGACTGTCTCAATGATTACTTCTGTTCTGTTTTCACTAAAGATTGTGAAGATACAATGTCTACATTAAGGGATGCAACGCAAAATAGAAACAAGCTTAACAGTAATCTTTTTACAGAGGATGAGGTTTTGTTAGCATTATCAAAAATAAATGTTACAAAGGCAGTGGGTCCTGATAATATTCATCCAAGGGTTTTAAAAGAACTTCGATCAGTGCTAACTGTCCCATTAACTGATCTGTTTAATCAGTCACTATTAACAGGAGCTGTCCCAGATGATTGGAGAATAGCAAATGTAATACCCCTTCATAAAAAGGGCAGTAGAGAAGAATCTGGCAACTACAGGCCAGTTAGTTTAACTTCAGTAGTAGGGAAATTAATGGAAAGCCTCTTAAAAGAAAGAATTATGACTTACATAAAGACAAACAATTTAGAGGACCAAAATCAGCATGGTTTTACTTCAGGGAGATCATGTCAGACTAATCTAATTGACTTCTTTGATTATGTAACAAAAGTATTAGACAAGGGAGGAGCAGTTGATGTAGCATATCTAGATTTCAGCAAAGCATTTGACACCGTCCCACACAATAAACTTATTCACAAACTATATCTCCTTGGTCTAGATTCAAAAATTGTGAACTGGGTGGAATGCTGGCTTAAGGACAGAAAACAAAGTGTCTTAGTAAATGGAGTTCATTCAGCAGAGGGGGCTGTTACTAGTGGTGTTCCTCAGGGGTCAGTTCTGGGGCCTGTTTTGTTTAACATATTTATCTGCGATATCAGCAAAGGGCTACAGGGGAAAGTATGTCTCTTTGCAGATGATACAAAAATTTGCAACAGAGTGGATGTTCCAGGGGGGGTAGACAAAATGAGAAGTGATATACAACAATTGGAGGATTGGACAAATGACTGGGGTCTAAAGTTTAACACAGCAAAGTGTAAAATAATGCATTTAGGGAAGAAAAATCCAAATGTTAATTACAGACTCAATGACACTTTACTGACTGTTACAGACGAGGAACAGGACTTGGGAATTATTATTTCAGATGATTTAAAACTTAGTAAACAATGTAGTAATGCAGCGAGTAAGGCTAGCAGAATGCTTGGATGTATTGGTAGAGGTATTTGCAGCAGAAATAGTAAGGTTCTTATTCCACTTTATAGATCATTAGTTAGGCCTCATCTTGAGTATTGTGTGCAGTTCTGGAGACCATATCTTCAGAAGGATATTAACAAACTTGAATCTGTGCAAAGGAGGGCTACCAAAATGGTACATGGTTTAAAAAATAAAACTTACCAGGATAGGCTCAATGACCTAAATATGTATAGCTTAGAGGAGAGAAGGGAAAGAGGTGATATGATAGCAACTTTCAAGTACATTAAAGGGTTTAGTAAAACTGAGGCTGTGGGTATTTTACATAAAATGGAAAATTCAAGAACAAGGGGTCATGAGCTCAAGCTAAAGGGTAGTAGATTCAGAAGTAATTTGAGGAAGCACTTCTTTACAGAAAGAGTGATTGATTTATGGAATAAACTTCCTCAAGAGGTAGTAGCAACAAACACTGTGGGGGACTTTAAAAATGCATGGGACAAGCATAGGGCTATCCTACGAACTAGATAAGTTTATACTGTTAGGTAAGGTCGGGCAGACTTGCTGGGCCTATGGCTCTTATCTGCCGTCAATATCTATGTTTCTATGTTTCTATGTTTCTATTACGCAAAAAAGGGGTAAAAGTATAACTTGTCACATCGCACAAACACAAGTAAGTAAAAAAGCCGGTGTAGCAGAGGTCTTACGCGTTTCAGCTTACGCCTTCCTTATAGACAGTGCTACACCGGTCACTAGCAGCCATTTAAATACTCTTGTGAATAAGCAGCACCTGTATCTGTGACCAACATCAGAATCATGTTACTAATCACCGTAAAGAGACAAAGTCCCTCCTAATGGTCTATGCTATGAGTGCATAATCATATCATGTCTTGAAAATAAGCACTTGTAAGTATTAAAATAAAAAGTAGAAAGAGGGCGCCACAATAGCGTGATACCGTCTGGATATGTAGGTATAGATATAAGTAAGTATTATGCTTACCAGATGGTGTGACACTGTGCTGTGACCAGTGCAAGAAAGCAGGCTAGCACTTATCAGTGGCTAGTACACTGTGGAAGCCAAGCTCCAAAGGCACTTGTCCTAGTTGAAACTCTGAGTGTGTCTCCTGTTGGCTGGACTTCAGGTGCTGCAGAGGTGTAATCTTTTATGTGTTGTTCAGTTGGTATTGATAAACCACAACACAGACAACTTCAATAAAAGTGAAACTTTTTTATCTGATGAAACAACCTGTTTGAGGTTGAGAAACGCGTCATAAGTATTAAAAGCCATTTTATTGAAGTTGTCTGTGTTGTGGTTTATCAATACCAACTGAACAACACATAAAAGATTACACCTCTGCAGCACCTGAAGTCCAGCCAACAGGAGACACACTCAGAGTTTCAACTAGGACAAGTGCCTTTGGAGCTTGGCTTCCACAGTGTACTAGCCACTGATAAGTGCTAGCCTGCTTTCTTGCACTGGTCACAGCACAGTGTCACACCATCTGGTAAGCATAATACTTACTTATATCTATACCTACATATCCAGACGGTATCACGCTATTGTGGCGCCCTCTTTCTACTTTTTATTTTAACAGTTGTTCCACACTCTCTGGGATCAAGAGGAGCAGCCCTACCCACGTAACAGGAGGATACCTTTATCCCTTCAATTTACTACCAGTCTATGGACATTAAACAGGACTAATACGGTAGACTTGATCTACTATATTTTAAGTGTACTACCTGGTTTTATATTGATTATTGCTTTTTTATATTTTAAATATCAGCGCTCTTTTATATCCCTTTATTGGGATATGTTCACTTGTAAGTATTAAGATACTTATACAAATAAGCTTTCTAAATTACACCTTGTACAATCTAACTTTATAGTAGATTTTTTTTCTTTTCTTAAACAAGACGTACTTAAATTTAAAAAGCTTTAATAACTCAGGGAGATAAATGGATAGTTTGATCATAATTTAAATATGCATGGGTGTATTTGAAGTTCAAACTGAAGCACTTTAGCAATATATTTCCATTAGTAAATATGCTTCAATTAAAATGTTTTACGATTTTTCATGGGCATATGCACATATGCTGTGTTTTCTGTGCACCAGTATTTAAATAATACACTTTCTCAGAGAGTCAGCAGTGCTTGTATGACACAAATTAAGTCACAGACACAATACACGCTACCACCAGTTGACTGAGCTTGAATACTGGTTGATGGGCCCTCACAGCATATGTGTGTATGCCATTGAAAAATGTAATTACTTTTTCAAGAAACATTTTTGACAATGAAAGTATATAGCAAAAGTGCTTCTATTAAAAATTGAAATGCAACCATGTACATTTCATTTTTGACCTGATAATGTATAAATGGTTGTGCCAAATGAGTGTGTAACAATTTACAGAATATGGAGCTTTTCTTAAAACAAATGTCTTTTGTATTTCAGCTACTGCAAAGATGCTAAATATAACTCTGTAATGAACCTAAGCAGATACAAGACAGTTTTTCACAGCTAGAGGGTGTTAGTTCATGTGTGCCATATAGATAACATTGTGCTCATTCCCATTGGAGTTATTTATGACTCAAACCAAAAAGTGAAATGGCAACTGGTTAAAATCTAAAAAGTTCTTTATTTCTTCCATTAAAACAATTCATGGCTTCAAAATTCATAAAAACATGGCACAGACAGTAGACACGTCTAACATGTTTCGGCCCTGGCTGGCCTTATTCATAGGCACTCCTTGTCAGTCTCAGCTGTGTGGTTTTATTCCACTCTCTGTTGTTTAATTGGTTGTCTGTGCTACGCCTCCACTCTAATATTTAACCCTTTATTGGAAACTATGTATATTCATGCTGAATCAGTGTAACTCATTATTATAGACTATATTGGTTTGTATATTGTTGTTAATACTGGACCATATTAATTATATGTATACATATATATATGCAAGAACATAAACAGAATAAGTTGAAGCAATTTATTAGAATTAATTTTAGTAATTGTAATTCTTATTGTAGCTATAGTTCTTTCAGTATAGTTTAGTGCATCCCTGCATAGCTATTCCTTATGACATGTATGGACTGATATAGACACGTGTCTCTACATATGTTCTATTGACATTGGATTTTATTTTTATGCAATTGTTTTGCAACCTATACTCCCTATAGCTATAAATACTGTTGCTTTGAATTTACCAGACTTACTCTGCTTCAAATTTGACATACTGCTAAATTGAATATCGATTATTAGTAGCTTTATTCTCATATTCATGTTTGGTCTCTTTTAAATGTTAACACAGTCTACTCTGAAACGGGCCACTTATGGACTATGTATGTTGTTAGTAGTATTTTTTGTTTAGAGAAACACGCCCTAAGGTTCCGCTGGGACTTTATCGCTACTATCTATGTGTTTAACAAGATTTTTTGGACCTGATATTCTGTATATTTGACACTTTTTTGACATTAGTGGATCTTATTTAGTTCCTTGCAAAGGATTTTCATGCTATTGGTTACCAGTGATTAATTAAATCCGTCTCAATATTCATGCCATTTGGTGTATAGCTTAAAGATCCAAAATGCCTCTTTCTTGTAGAGTTCCTTAATCTTACTACCTCCCCTAGGTCTATTCCTTATGATGTCAATGATCATCCAGGTGAATGATTTAGCACTACCTCCATGTTCATGGATGAAATGCTTTGATGCCCCTGTTGCTGTCCTTCCTCTCTCAATGTCATTGAGGTGCTCACGTATACGCTCTCGTGTTTCTCGTGAAGTGCACCCTACATACTGTTTCTGACAAGAGGAGCAGGTTATCAAATATATTGCATACTCTGAACGACAGTTCGTGCAGAAATTGCAATCAAAAACTCTTTGTGAGTAGCTTGACTGAAAGACTTTGCCAGTTGAAACATAGCCACAGGCTGTGCAACCATGATTGCCACATCTATAATGGCCCTTACAACTAAGCCAGCTGCTACTTTTCTGTGGTTTCCTGAGAGCGCTAGGTGAGACAATGTTGCCTATCGTTAGGTTCCTTTTAGAAACAAATCGGCAACCTTTGTCTATCACGGTTTTTAGCGCTTCATCAGCCCTCAGAATCGGCAGATTTCTCTTGACAATGTCACACACCTGTTTAAATTGGTTGGTATAGTTAGTCACAAAAGTTATCTCACTCAGCTCTCTATCTGTTTTCTTTGTTTTAGGTCTCAGCAGGTCAACCCTAGGGATTTTCTGGACCTCTAGATAAGCTTTTCGTAAAGGCCCCTCTGGGTACCCCCTTGCTTTAAGCTTTTTCCAAAGCACCTCACTTTCTGCTTGATAATCAGTTTCTCTTGAACAGTTTCTTTTTAACCTAATAAACTGGCCCTTTGCCACCCCATAGTTCATATGGCGTGGGTGGCAACTTTTTGCATGTAACAGGGCATTAGCAGCAATAGGTTTTACATATAAGGTAGATATTACTGTTCCATCTGTTATATTCCCTTCCAGTTCCACATCTAGGTATGGCACCTTTTTATTTTCAAAGATATGTGTGAATTGTAGACCTGCCTTATTTTGATTGAGATGTTCAACAAAGGATACACTTTCTTCCTCTGTACCTGACCAGACCATTATAAGGTCATCAATATAGCGCTTATATGCTATAATTGAGCTTCTAAATGGATTATCATCTGCATAGACGTGGGACAGCTCCCACCAACCCATATATATGTTGGCAAAAGCTGGAGCAAATTTTGCCCCCATGGCTGTCCCACGTCTCTGCAGATAATACGAACCATTGAACTCAAAGAAGTTGTGTGTCAATAGAAAGTGAAGAGTGCGCAGTATGAACCTTTTTAGATTGGCATCATATTCGCTAAAGTTATCCAGCATGTATTTCACAGCCTCCAGACCTTCCTTGTGGGGTATCGCCGAATACAGGCCCACCACATCTATAGTGAGCCAACTATAATTCGGCTCCCAAACAAAGCTATCTGTCAAATTTAACAGATGCTTGGTATCTTTGAGAAATGAGGGCAATCTCCAGACGACGGGCTGGAGTAGGGATTCAATCCAATTGGACAGGTTTTCAAATAGTGAACCTATGCCGGACACAATAGGACGTCCCTTTACATTGTCCAAGGATTTGTGCACCTTAGGTAGATGGTGGAAGATCGGAGTGACCGGTTCCTCCACCATCAAATATTCAAAGGTGATAGAATCTATAATACCACACTCCAGTCCGTCATCCAGTAGGTCCCTCATTTCTCTTTGGTAGGTCTGGACTGGGTTCCCTCTTAACACGATGTATACCTCCTTATCCTCAAGTTGCCTTAATGCTTCCTGAACATAGAAGCTCCTGTCCATAACGACAATGGAGCCTCCTTTGTCCGAATTCTTAATTATCAGATTATCCCTTTGCTTCAAAAGTTTTAGGCCTCTCTTTTGCTTCAATGTTAGATTCTCTTTACGACTTGATTCTTGTAATTTTAATCTCACTAAATCCTCCTCCACTCTTTTGTGAAATTGTTCAAGTATATTGCCCTTTTTCTGGGTAGGATAGAAATCTGACTTTGGTCTATAGCCTATGTGTGAACCTTTAGTTGTCTCCAATATACTATTTTCTCTTTCTAGTTGATATAGTGTTATGAAATCTACAGCATCATTCACCTGAAAATGATCATTCTCCACCATTCTCTCAGTAGTGTTCTGTACTGATACACCCTCGTGTTCAATATTTTCTTCATTGAAAAACTTTTTTAATGTAAGTTTACGTACCAACTTATTCACATCTAACAATGTTTCAAACACATCAAAATCAACTGATGGCACAAAGTTGAGTCCTAATCTTAATACTTCTAATTCTGATTCTTCTAAAGTAACAGAAGATAGATTGATTACTTTTACACCTTGTATCTGTTCTGCCTCCCCCTCCTTAGTGTGTATCTTCCTCTCTGAGCTAAAGCAACAGTATTTATAGCTATAGGGAGTATAGGTTGCAAAACAATTGCATAAAAATAAAATCCAATGTCAATAGAACATATGTAGAGACACGTGTCTATATCAGTCCATACATGTCATAAGGAATAGCTATGCAGGGATGCACTAAACTATACTGAAAGAACTATAGCTACAATAAGAATTACAATTACTAAAATTAATTCTAATAAATTGCTTCAACTTATTCTGTTTATGTTCTTGCATATATATATGTATACATATAATTAATATGGTTCAGTATTAACAACAATATACAAACCAATATAGTCTATAATAATGAGTTACACTGATTCAGCATGAATATACATAGTTTCCAATAAAGGGTTAAATATTAGAGTGGAGGCGTAGCACAGACAACCAATTAAACAACAGAGAGTGGAATAAAACCACACAGCTGAGACTGACAAGGAGTGCCTATGAATAAGGCCAGCCAGGGCCGAAACATGTTAGATGTGTCTACTGTCTGTGCCATGTTTTTATGAATTTTGAAGCTATGAATTGTTTTAATGGAAGAAATAAAGAACTTTTTAGATTTTAACCAGTTGCCATTTCACTTTTTGGTTTGAGTTATATACACGGCATTTGAGAGTGCTGTTTGGCCTGGTCTATTATCTATTACTACTAACCCCTATGGATGGAGGGGTATCCCATATCACCTGCTGAGGACCGTTGAGAACCGCCAGGACCGGTGACACCCAGGAGCCAAGTTTTTTCAAACTTTTCTTCAGTGAATGAAGGCTATTGCAGTTACCGGATGCCCGACACCAGAGGCAAGTGGAAGTCACATGACCGGAGGGCCGAGTGACGTCAGACGCCGTGGCTGGTGAGGGTGAGGAGCTGGAGTAGAGCGGCAAGTGTCGGTTGGAAGCCGAATAGCCTGAATGGGCGAGCCGCGCAGAGTTCACAGCAGCATAGCCTAGAAATCCGGAGCAAGTGGAGAGACCACTCTGAGAAGAAGAGGACCGCTGAGGATCGGAGGGTGTCACCGCGAGCGGTAAGAATCCTGTTACTACTTTCAAAGCTCTCTACATTTTTTGCATGTATATATGAGTTATTTATGAGCCAGCACTGATTGGCTAAAATGCAGGTCTAGCAATAGAACTGAAATAAGGGTGCAGTCTGCAAAGGCTTAGATACAAGGTAATCAAAGAGGTAAAATGTATATTAATATAACAGTGTTGGTTGTGCAAAACTGGGGAATAGGTAATAATAATATCTATCTTTTTAAATAATAACAATGCTGGAGTAGACCTTCCCTTTAAGGAAGAAGTCAGAGTTAGCCCAAGACAAACAGGATTACTTTAGAGACCATCCTGGAGTCATTTGATGATCATCAAACTACTTTAGAAGTCATTTGCACATCATCAGGCTTGTGACGTCATCAGCTAAGGTAAAGAATTCTGGGTAATGACTTCAGAATGATTAGCAGATGAGCTCACTGATTACTTCACAAGCATGAACAGCCAGTGAATGACTCTAGAGTCATCTCATTTAAATATTTCGGCCTGGGGGTAAACTTCAGGATGGCTTCTGATAACTAATCTAGAGTCATCTATTACTAATCTAGAGTCATCTATCCAGGAAAATCATCCTTTTTGACTAGGGAGGGCTTAGGGTGGAGTTAAAGTGAATGTGGCATAATTACAGCATTTGCACTGTGAGAAGCTGCTTATGCCCTCCCTCCCTGGCTGTGGTTGGACTCTGTTGCAGCTTTGTTGGGGTGCTTTCCCTATGAGGTGAATATTTGGGGTGGTTTTTAGGGGTACCTTGTGTTGGTTGCTTAATTGAGGATGTGCCTTTTATGTGATGAATGTGCAAGTTAGGGGCAAAGCACTGAGGGACTATATTTCATACTGTTATTTATGTTCCAAGTTCTTTATTTCTTAGTTATTTGGTTATTTTAATAAAGAAAGCTGCAGCCTTTATTCCCCATGTGTTACTGTATTTATTAGTGTAACTGAGAGCCAAGTGTAGGGGTCAAATCTTTAAAAACGATAAACATTTTAGCTTATTGTAAAACCCCAGCCAGTGGCACTTCTAGAGGGGGAGTACAGGCTGCAAATAACCCCCAATCTTCTATCTTGCATCTCACTGGAATCTCCTATCTTGCACCTCACTGGAATCTTCTATCTTGCATCTCACACTCAAGAAAAGTAAAAATTAAACTTGCATGATTCAGATATAGCATGTGATGTTAAGACACTTTTAAATTAACTTCTATTTTCAAGTATGCTGCATTCTCTTGGTATCCCTTGTTGAAAAAGAATACGCACATATCCTACACTAGTGGGAGCTAGCTGCACACATTTGTCTCTCGTGATTGGCTATCTAGATATGTTCAGCTAACTGCTAGTAGCGTATTGCTGTTCCTTCCGCAAAGAACAACAAGATAAAGAAGTAAATTAGAAAATTGTTTAAAATGGTATGTTCTATCCAAATCATGAAAGAAAAATGTGGGGCTTCCTGTCCCTTTAAGGCAAACAACATCACATAACTGCCTAACCACTCCCCTGGCCACCGGACTCTTCCCTCAGAACACATGCGGCTCCGCCTCCCCCTTCCCATGGAATGCTGATGACTAAACCCAGGAATGTTTGTCACCCCCCTAAAATAAGGTTTCTGGAACCACCAATGACCCCAGCCTTTTAGAGAAAAATGCTATAGTCACTTTTTTTCAACAAACTTTATTGAATTTTTATGTTTTTATTTTAGACAAACAGAAAAAAAATGTACACAGATCTAAACATTGGTACATCACTGTATAATAAATATAATAAAATCAGTATACAAGCTTTGAACTGCAGACAAGCTAAGCCATAGATTTTATTATGGACTCCAGCTCGTATGATATCTAGAGAGTCTATCTATATGTGCGGAAGAGGAAGTTACTAGCATCTGTTGTATCTTCATGAATGAATGGAGATAATGTAAATCCTGAGAGAAGAAGGAAAAAAGGGAAACAGCAAACCCTCCATCTCTGGGTTATCTTTCCTCTGTCCAACACCTTATCCCATGTCAGGGTATACTAACAGTGACTTATTAATTTTATTTACAGAATCCTCCAGTGGTGGTAAGATCTTTAAAAAACATAATTTATGTAAGAACTTACCTGATAAATTAATTTCTTTCATATTGGCAAGAGTCCATGAGCTAGTGACGTATGGGATATTCAATCCTACCAGGAGGGGCAAAGTTTCTCAAACCTCAAAATGCCTATAAATACACCCCTCACCACACCAATAATTCAGTTTAATAGCCAAGTAGTGGGGTGATAAAGAAAGGAGTAAAAAGCATCAACAAATAATTTGGAAATAATTGTGCTTTATACAAAAATCATAACCACCATAAAAAGGGTGGGCCTCATGGACTCTTGCCAATATGAAAGAAATGAATTTATCAGGTAGGTTCTTACATAAATTATGTTTTCTTTCATGTAATTGGCAAGAGTCCATGAGCTAGTGACGTATGGGATATCAATACCCAAGATATGGAACTCCACCAAGAGTCACTAGAGAGGGAGGGATAAAAATAAACAACAGCCATATGCTGAAAAATTAATCCACAACCCAAAATATAAGTTATTCTTATGAAGAAAAGAAAAACTTAAAACATCAGCAAAAGAATCCAACTGAAACAGCTGCCTGAAGAACTTTTCTACCAAAAACTGCTTCTGAAGAAGCAAATACATCAAAACGGTAGAATTTAGTAAATGTATGCAAAGAGGACCAAGTTGCTGCTTTGCAAATCTGATCAACTGAAGCTTCATTCTTAAAAGCCCACGAAGTGGAGACTGATCTAGTAGAATGAGCTGTAATTCTCTGAGGCGGGGCCTGACCCGACTCCAAATAAGCTTGAAGAATCAAAAGCTTTAACCAAGAAGCCAAGGAAATAGCAGAGGCCTTCTGACCTTTCCTAGGACCAGAAAATATAACAAATAAACTAGAAGTCTTCCTGAAATCTTTAGTAGCTTCAACATAATATTTCAAAGCCCTTACCACATCCAAAGAATGTAAGGATATTTCCAAAGAATTATTAGGATTAGGACACAAGGAAGGAACAACAATTTCTCTACTAATGTTGTTAGAATTCACAACCTTAGGTAAAAACTTAAATGAAGTCCGCAAAACCGCCTTATCCTGATGAAAAATCAGAAAAAGAGATTCACAAGAAAGAGCAGAAAGCTCAGAAACTCCAAAAGGAACAACACTTTCCAAGAAAGCAGTTTAATATCCAAAGAGTGCATAGGCTCAAATGGAGGAGCCTGTAATGCCCTCAAAGCCAAATTAAGACTCCAAGGAGGAGAAATTGATTTAATGACAGGCTTAATACGAACTAAAGCCTGTACAAAACAGTGAATATCAGGAAGATTAGCAATCTTTCTGTGAAATAAAACAGAAAGAGCAGAGATTTGTCCCTTCAAGGAACTTGCAGACAAACCCCTATCCAAACCATCCTGGAGAAACTAAAATTCTAGGAATTCTAAAAGAATGCCAAGAGAATTTATGAGAAGAACACCATGAAATGTAAGTCTTCCAAACTCGATAATAAATCTTCCTAGAGACTGATTTACAAGCTTGTAACATAGTATTAATCACTGAGTCAGAGAAACCTCTATGACTTAGTACTAAGCGTTCAATTTCTATACCTTCAAATTTAATGATTTGAGATCCTGATGGAAAAACGGACCTTGAGACAGTAGGTCCGGTCTTAACGGAAGTGGCCAAGGTTGGCAACTGGACATCCGAACAAGATCCGCATACCAAAACCTGTGGGGCCATGCTGGAGCCACCAGCAACACAAATGATTGTTCCATGATGATTTTGGAGATCACTCTTGGAAGAAGAACTAGAGGCGGGAAGATATAAGCAGGTTGATAACACCAAGGAAGTGTCAGTGCATCCACTGCTTCCGCCTGAGAATCCCTGGACCTGGACAGGTATCTGGGAAGTTTCTTGTTTAGACGAGAAGCCATCAGATCTATTTCTGGAAGACCCCACATCTAAACAATCTGAGAAAACACATCCGGATGGAGAGACCACTCCCCTGGATGTAAAGTCTGACAGCTGAGATAATCCGCCTCCCAATTGTCTACACCTGGGATATGAACCGCAGAAATTAGACAGGAGCTGGATTCCGCCCAAACAAGTATCCAAGATACTTCTTTCATAGCTTGGGGACTGTGAGTCCCACCCTGATGATTGACATATGCCACCATTGTGATATTGTCTGTCTGAAAACAAATGAATGGTTCTCTCTTCAACAGAGGCCAAAACTGAAGAGCTCTGAGAATTGCACAGAGTTCTAAAATATTGATTGGTAATCTCGCCTCTTGAGATTTCCAAACCCCTTGTGCTGTCAGAGATCCCCAGACAGCTCCCCAACCTAAAAGACTCGCATCTGTTGTGATCACAGTCCAGGTTGGCCAAACAAAAGAGGCCCCTTGAACTAAACGTTGGTGATTTAACCACCACGTCAGAGAGTGTCGAACATTGGGATTTAAGGATATTAATTGGGATATCTTTGTATAATCCCTGCACCATTGATTCAGCATACAAAGCTGGAGAGGTCTCATGTGAAAATGAGCAAAAGGAATCGCGTCCGATGCTGCAGTCATGAGGCCTAAAACTTCCATGCACATAGCCACTGAAGGGAATGACTGAGACTGAAGGTGCCGACATGCTGCAACCAACTTCAAACGTCTCTTGTCTGTTAGAGACAGAGTCATGGACACTGAATCTATCTGGAAACCTAAAAAGGTGACCCTTGTCTGAGGAATCAAAAAAAATGTTTTGGTAAATTGATCCTCCAACCATGTTTTCGAAGAAACAACACTAGTTGATTTGTGTGAGATTCTGCAGAGCGTAAAGACTGAGCTAGTACGAATATATCGTCCAAATAAGGAAATACCGCAATACCCTGTTCTCTGATTACAGAGAGTAGGGCACCCAAAACCTTTAAAAAGATTCTTGGAGCTGTTGCTAGGCCAAATGGAAGAGCAACAAATTGGTAATGCTTGTCTAGAAAAGAGAATCTCAGGAACTGAAAATGTTCTGGATGAATTGGAATATGAAGGTAAGCATCCTGCAAGTCTATTGTAGACATATAATGTCCTTGCTGAACAAAAGGCAGAATAGTCCTTATAGTCACCATCTTGAAAGTTGGTACTCTTACATAACGATTCAAAATTTTCAGATCCAGAACTGGCCTGAATGAATTTTCTTTCTTTGGGACAATGAATAGATTTGAATAAAACCCCAGACCTTGTTCCTCAAAAGGAACTGGCATCTATCTATATATCTATTGGGTTCTTGTAAAGCGCGGCTATTCACCCGTAAGGGTCTCAAGGCGCTGAGGGTTGCAGTTCAGTCGAAGAGCCAGGTCTTGAGGTCCTTTCTGAACTTAGTTAGGGTGGTAGCTTGTCTGAGGTGCAGCAGGAGGGTCTTCCAAGTCTTGGCTGCCAGGTGAGAGAAGGATCTGCCTCCCGCTGTGGTTTTCCTGATGCGGGGGATGACCGCGAGGGCTTGGTTGGCCGATCGAAGTTGTCTGGCAGGGGTGTAGAAGGTAACGCGGTGGTTCAAGTATTACCCCTGAAACCTCCAGGTCTGAAACACACTTCACGAAAGCCTGGGCTTTTACTGGATTTACTGGGATGCGTGAGAGAAAAAATCTTCTCACAGGAGGTCTTACTCTGAATCCTATTCGGTACCCCTGAGAGACAATGCTCTGAATCCATTGATTTTGGACAGAATTTGCCCAAACATCCTTGAAAAACCTTTCTGTCCCCTACCAGCTGAGCTGGAATGAGGGCCGCACCTTCATTCGGACTTAGGGCTGACTTTGGTCTTATAAAAGGCTTGGATTTATTCCAATTTGAGGAAGGCTTCCAATTGGAAACAGATTCCTTTGGGGAAGGATTAGGTTTTTGTCCTTATTTTGACGAAAGGAACGAAAACGATTAGAAGCCTTAGATTTACCCTTAGGTTTTTTATCTTGAGGCAAAAAAAAACTCCCTTCCCCCCAGTAACAGTTGAAATAATAGAATCCAACTGAGAACCAAATAAATTATTACCTTGGAAAGAAAAGGTAGTAATCTAGACTTAGATGTCATATCAGCATTCCAAGATTTAAGCCACAAAGCTCTTCTAGCTAAAATAGCTAAAGACATGGATCTAACATCAATTTTGATAATATCAAAAATAGCATCACAAATAAAATATTTAGCATGTTGCAGTAAATGAACAATGCTATATAAGTCAGAATCCAATTCTTGTTGCGCTAAATTCTCCAACCAAAAAGTTGAAGCAGCTGCAACATCAGCCAAAGAAAATGCAGGCCTAAGAAGATGACCTGAATATAAATAGGCTTTCCTTATATAAGATTCAAGCTTCCTATCTAAAGGATCTTTAAAGGAAGTACTATCTTCCATAGGAATAGTGGTTCGTTTAGCAAGAGTAGAAATAGCCCCATCAACTTTGGGGATCTTTTCCCTAAACTCTATTGAAATTGCTGGTAAAGGATACAATTTTTTAAACCTTGCAGAAGGATTAAAAGGAGTACCCTGCTTATTCCATTCCTTAGAAATCATATCAGAAATAGCATCAGGAATAGGAAAAACCTCTGGAGTACCCACAGGAGGTTTAAAAACAGAATTTAAACGTTTACTGGTTTTAATATCAATAGGACTAGCTTCCTCAATATCCAAAGTAATTAACACTTCTTTTAACAAAGAATGCATATACTCCATTTTAAATAAATAAGTAGATTTGTCAGTGTCAATATCTGAGGAAGGATCTTCTGAAACAGATAGATCCTTATCAGAGGTGGATAATTCATTATGTTGTCGGTCATTTGAAATTTCATCAACTTTATGAGAAATTTTAAAAGATTTCCAAACCCCTTGTGCTGTCAGAGATCCCCAGACAGCTCCCCAACCTAAAAGACTTGCATCTGTTGTGATCACAGTCCAGGTTGGCCGAACAAAAGAGGCCCCTTGAACTAAACGTTGGTGATTTAACCACCACGTCAGAGAGTGTCGAACATTGGGATTTAAGGATATTAATTGGGATATCTTTGTATAATCCCTGCACCATTGATTCAGCATACAAAGCTGGAGAGGTCTCATGTGAAAATGAGCAAAAGGAATAGCGTCCGATGCTGCAGTCATGAGGCCTAAAACTTCCATGCACATAGCCACTGAAGGGAATGACTGAGACTGAAGGTGCCGACATGCAGCAACCAACTTCAAACGTCTCTTGTTTGTTAGAGATAGAGTCATGGACACTGAATCTATCTGGAAACCTAAAAAGGTGACCCTTGTCTGAGGAATCAAAAAAAATGTTTTGGTAAATTGATCCTCCAACCATGTTTTCGAAGAAACAACACTAGTTGATTTGTGTGAGATTCTGCAGAGCGTAAAGACTGAGCTAGTACGAATATATCGTCCAAATAAGGAAATACCGCAATACCCTGTTCTCTGATTACAGAGAGTAGGGCACCCAAAACCTTTAAAAAGATTCTTGGAGCTGTTGCTAGGCCAAATGGAAGAGCAACAAATTGGTAATGCTTGTCTAGAAAAGAGAATCTCAGGAACTGAAAATGTTCTGGATGAATTGGAATATGAAGGTAAGCATCCTGCAAGTCTATTGTAGACATATGTCCTTGCTGAACAAAAGGCAGAATAGTCCTTATAGTCACCATCTTGAAAGTTGGTACTCTTACATAACGATTCAAAATTTTCAGATCCAGAACTGGCCTGAATGAATTTTCTTTCTTTGGGACAATGAATAGATTTGAATAAAACCCCAGACCTTGTTCCTCAAAAGGAACTGGCATCTATCTATCTATATATCTATTGGGTTCTTGTAAAGCGCGGCTATTCACCCGTAAGGGTCTCAAGGCACTGAGGGTTGCAGTTCAGTCAAAGAGCCAGGTCTTGAGGTCCTTTCTGAACTTAGTTAGGGTGGTAGCTTGTCTGAGGTGCAGCAGGAGGGTCTTCCAAGTCTTGGCTGCCAGGTGAGAGAAGGATCTGCCTCCCGCTGTGGTTTTCCTGATGCGGGGGATGACCGCGAGGGCTTGGTTGGCCGATCGAAGTTGTCTGGCAGGGGTGTAGAAGGTAACGCGGTGGTTCAAGTATTACCCCTGAAACCTCCAGGTCTGAAACACACTTCACGAAAGCCTGGGCTTTTACTGGATTTACTGGGATGCGTGAGAGAAAAAATCTTCTCACAGGAGGTCTTACTCTGAATCCTATTCGGTACCCCTGAGAGACAATGCTCTGAATCCATTGATTTTGGACAGAATTTGCCCAAACATCCTTGAAAAACCTTTCTGCCCCCTACCAGCTGAGCTGGAATGAGGGCCGCACCTTCATTCGGACTTAGGGCTGACTTTGGTCTTATAAAAGGCTTGGATTTATTCCAATTTGAGGAAGGCTTCCAATTGGAAACAGATTCCTTTGGGGAAAGATTAGGTTTTTGTCCTTATTTTGACGAAAGGAACGAAAACGATTAGAAGCCTTAGATTTACCCTTAGGTTTTTTATCTTGAGGCAAAAAAAACTCCCTTCCCCCCAGTAACAGTTGAAATAATAGAATCCAACTGAGAACCAAATAAATTATTACCTTGGAAAGAAAAGGTAGTAATCTAGACTTAGATGTCATATCAGCATTCCAAGATTTAAGCCACAAAGCTCTTCTAGCTAAAATAGCTAAAGACATGGATCTAACATCAATTTTGATAATATCAAAAATAGCATCACAAATAAAATATTTAGCATGTTGCAGTAAATGAACAATGCTATATAAGTCAGAATCCAATTCTTGTTGCGCTAAATTCTCCAACCAAAAAGTTGAAGCAGCTGCAACATCAGCCAAAGAAAATGCAGGCCTAAGAAGATGACCTGAATATAAATAGGCTTTCCTTATATAAGATTCAAGCTTCCTATCTAAAGGATCTTTAAAGGAAGTACTATCTTCCATAGGAATAGTGGTTCGTTTAGCAAGAGTAGAAATAGCCCCATCAACTTTGGGGATCTTTTCCCTAAACTCTATTGAAATTGCTGGTAAAGGATACAATTTTTTAAACCTTGCAGAAGGATTAAAAGGAGTACCCTGCTTATTCCATTCCTTAGAAATCATATCAGAAATAGCATCAGGAATAGGAAAAACCTCTGGAGTACCCACAGGAGGTTTAAAAACAGAATTTAAACGTTTACTGGTTTTAATATCAATAGGACTAGCTTCCTCAATATCCAAAGTAATTAACACTTCTTTTAACAAAGAATGCATATACTCCATTTTAAATAAATAAGTAGATTTGTCAGTGTCAATATCTGAGGAAGGATCTTCTGAAACAGATAGATCCTTATCAGAGGTGGATAATTCATTATGTTGTCGGTCATTTGAAATTTCATCAACTTTATGAGAAATTTTAAAAGATTTCCAAACCCCTTGTGCTGTCAGAGATCCCCAGACAGCTCCCCAACCTAAAAGACTCGCATCTGTTGTGATCACAGTCCAGGTTGGCCGAACAAAAGAGGCCCCTTGAACTAAACGTTGGTGATTTAACCACCACGTCAGAGAGTGTCGAACATTGGGATTTAAGGATATTAATTGGGATATCTTTGTATAATCCCTGCACCACTGATTCAGCATACAAAGCTGGAGAGGTCTCATGTGAAAATGAGCAAAAGGAATAGCGTCCGATGCTGCAGTCATGAGGCCTAAAACTTCCATGCACATAGCCACTGAAGGGAATGACTGAGACTGAAGGTGCCGACATGCTGCAACCAACTTCAAACGTCTCTTGTCTGTTAGAGACAGAGTCATGGACACTGAATCTATCTGGAAACCTAAAAAGGTGACCCTTGTCTGAGGAATAAAAAAAAATGTTTTGGTAAATTGATCCTCCAACCATGTTTTCGAAGAAACAACACTAGTTGATTTGTGTGAGATTCTGCAGAGCGTAAAGACTGAGCTAGTACGAATATATCGTCCAAATAAGGAAATACCGCAATACCCTGTTCTCTGATTACAGAGAGTAGGGCACCCAAAACCTTTAAAAAGATTCTTGGAGCTGTTGCTAGGCCAAATGGAAGAGCAACAAATTGGTAATGCTTGTCTAGAAAAGAGAATCTCAGGAACTGAAAATGTTCTGGATGAATTGGAATATGAAGGTAAGCATCCTGCAAGTCTATTGTAGACATATAATGTCCTTGCTGAACAAAAGGCAGAATAGTCAACTTTATGAGAAATTTTAAAAGACCTCTTACGCTTATTAGAAGGTGGAAATGCAGACAAAGACTTCTGAATAGAATCAGTAACAAATTCTTTAAAATTCATAGGTATATCATGTACATTAGAAGTTGAAGGAACTGCAACCGGAAATGTACTATTACTGATTGACACACTATCTGCATGTAAAAGTTTATCATGACAACTAATACAAATGACATTAGGCGATATAATCTCCACAATTTTACAACAAATGCACTTAGCTTTGGTAGAACCGATGTCAGGCAGCAAAGTTCCAACAGATACTTATGAGGCAGGATCAGATTGAGACATCTTGCAAAATGTAAAAGAAAAAACAACATATAAAGCAAAATTATCAATTTCCTTATATGACAGTTTCAGGAATGGGAAAAAATGCAAATAGCATAGCCCTCTGACATAGAAAAAGGCAAAAAGCAATGGGGCAATAAATAATGAAAAAGGTTTGGTGCCAAGTATGATGCACAACGTAACTAAAAAAAATTGGACGCCAACCATGTCCGGAAATGACACACTCGCGTCACTAACGACGCAACCTTGTGTGAAACCTCTACGTCAATTACGATGCCGGAAATGACAAACTTGCGTCAACGGACGTGGATTTTGCGCCAAAAAATTCTCGCGCCAAGAATGACGCAATAAAGTGTAGCATTTGGCGCACCCGCGGGCCTAAGTCAGCCCGCAATTTGAAACAAAGTAGTCAATTGAAAAAAAGACTAAACCCCAGGTAAGAAAAATATTTCTTAATATTAACTTTCCCCAAATATGAAACTGACAATCTGCAAAAGGAAATACATGAACCTGACTCATGGCAAATATAAGTACAATACATATATTTAGAACTTTATATAAATGCATAAAGTGCCAAACCATAGCTGAGGTGTCTTAAGTAATAAAAACATACTTACCAAAAGACACCCTTCCACATATAGCAGATAGCCAAACCAGTACTGAAACAGTTATCAGTAGAGGTAATGGTATATAAGAGTATATCGTCGATCTGAAAAGGGAGGTAGGAGATGAATCTCTACGACCGATAACAGAGAACCTATGAAAAAGACCCCCGTTAGGAAAACCATTGCATTCTATAGGTGATACTCTCCACGTCCCTCTGACATTCACTGTACTCTGAGAGGAATCGGGCTTCAAAATGCTGAGAAGTGCAGGTCAACGTAGAAATCTTAGCACAAACTTACTTCACCACCTTCATAGGTGGCAAAGTTTGTAAAACTGAATTATGGGTGTGGTGAGGGGTGTATTTATAGGCATTTTAAGGTTTGGGAAACTTTGCCCCTCCTGGTAGGATTGTATATCCCATACGTCACTAGCTCATGGACTCTTGCCAATTACATGAAAGAAAGTACATCATTTTACACTTATTTATGTAATTATTTACGTATTTATTTATCTAACAGACATGTTGAATGTTCATTTTTGTAGACTGAAATAACGTTTAATAAACCAAGAAAATCAAGGTTTTGTATTCCTTAAAAGGATAAGTCTGTATTTTTCTTTCATGATTCAGATAAAACATAAAATTAGAAAAAAATAAAATTTACTTCTATTATCAAATTTGCTTTGTTCTCATTGTATTCTCTGTTGAAGAGATACCTAGGTAGGTAGTGTGCATGTCTGGGGCACAACAAGACAGGAAATAGTGCTGCCATCTAGTGGTCTTGCTAATGTATAAAATTATTTTAAAACTGCTGCCATCTAGTGGTCTTGATAATGTACAAAATTATTTTAAAACTGCTGCCATCTAGTGGTTTTGCTAATATATAACATTCTTTTAAAACTGCTGCCATCTAGTGGTCTTGCTAATGTATAACATTATTTCAAAACTTCTGCCATATAGTGCTGTAGATATGAACATGATCCTGAGTTTACCTTCCTGATTTGTAACAAATGAAACAAAGAAAAAATTGGATAATGGAAGTAAATTGGAAAGTTCTTTAAAACTGCATGCTCTATCTAAATCATGAAAGACAAATTTGGGGTTTCATATCCCTTTAAGCTTTTAAGCTCTCATAGGCCACTGAAGAAGAGAACTTGATTAAAAGCTATCACAATCCACTAGAAGTAGCATTTTCCACGGGACCAATTCAGCAATAACCCTTTTTGTGGTACCAATGTGTTGAATAATTATGGCATTAAACTACAACTCTACAGCTCACAATCTTGTTATAACATAGAACATTTTTCATGATAATCATACAAGAATTTCAGTTGCACGGATTGGTTGAATTAGCACATGGGTTCCCATGTGAGCAGTAACGCCACGTCAAGGCTCCAACCATTGTTACTGGCCATTCACACACGCTCTAGACATTGTTTTATTCACAAATTCACAAACATTAGGTGGAAACAGCGCCTGAATCATACATTGAACAAGCGTTGTATATTTGTGGAACATAGTAACATAATAGCATAGTAGATGAGGTTGAAAAAAGACATAAGTCCATCAAGTTCAACCTATACAAATCTTCATTTATCTACAGTAAAAGCTCCAGTTGATCTTATATTAATCCCATTTTAAAAGTGACCCATTTAACACCAGCAATCATATCCTTGAATTTTGTTTCTAGCCAGAAATGTATCTAAACCATTTTAAAATGTATCTTAAGGTATTGGCATTTACTACCTCCTTAGGTAATAAGTTC
Source organism: Bombina bombina (assembly GCF_027579735.1). Lineage (NCBI taxonomy): Eukaryota > Metazoa > Chordata > Amphibia > Anura > Bombinatoridae > Bombina > Bombina bombina. The sequence continues at coordinate 59,719,864 of NC_069505.1, read as the reverse complement.
CACAATTTGATTTCTCTTACAGTGAAAAAGCGTTTATGTTGCTGGAGATTAAGGGCTCCATTTATTAAGCAGCGGATGCTGCTTCGGAGGCCCATCGTTTCAGAAGCAGCAGTCGTAAGACCACCATCTTTTATTGACAGCTCTGCTAGCAGTTGATTGGCCACCAGTGTGCAGAGAACGGCAGTTTGGAACTCTGTAGTGAGTGATTGAACAGATGATAGGGAGTTTTTATGCCCTTCAACATTTGCCTGCACTTACATTTAAGTGGAGTATATCTCGGGAGGGTTCACATCTGGATCTCTATATGGCAGTTGGCAGCAGTTTTGAAAGAATGCTTTAAAATTTTAATACATTGTGAAACACTGGTGCCATCTAGTGCTCAAAAACATTCTTGCAAAACTGCTGCCATACAATTCTCTCCAACCTACCTAGGTTTAGAAAACCATCTGAATAAAGTAAATCTACAAGTAAATTAGAATTTTTTTTTTTTTTTTTAAAACCGAAGAGGAAAAGGATTTAGACGTTCTTTCAGATAACCAAAAAATAAGTGTCCAATGGCAGGCAGCACTTCTAAGGCTAATAAGATACTAGCATGTTTTAAAACAGGCATTAAGGCAAGGGGGGAATGCATCATTCTGTCACTATATAAATCCCTGTTAAGATCTCACCTTGAAAATGGAGTGCAGTTCTGAGGACTATTTAAAAAAGGACACTGCAGAATTAGAAAAAACATTCAGAGAAGGGTTGCAATACTGAAAAGGGGAATTGAATATGCAATTATTTTTTTTTTAATAAAAAACTATAATGCCCTCTCTTTTGAGGGTATTTGGGGCACTTTTAGAAAATTAACCAGAGATCTAATCTCTGGTTAATTTTCTAAGCGCTAATGGCTACTGCGAGCTACCAGACACCGTTTGAGTGTGCACAATAATTTAGCGCTTCGCTTGTAATCTAGCCATGTGTCTTTTTACTCTAGAAAAAAAAGCATTTAAGAGGTGACTTGATTACTTTATAGAAATATATTAAAGGTCCACATACAAAGTTGATGGCAGCTCTGTTTATTCTAGGGTAGTTATTTTTGACAAGAGGTCACAATTTAAGGCTTGAGGTAAGGAGATTTAATCTCCAGCAGTGTATACATTTGTTCACAGTAAGAGCTATCAAATTGTGGAACTCATTACCTAAGGAGGTAGTTAATGCCTTAGATACAATTCTGTCTAGAAACAGAATTCAGGGATATAATTGATTGTGTTAAATGGGAGTGCTTTTTAATTATTTTAATTAATGCTCAATTGGAGCTTCTTTATTGAAAATCTAATAGGATGTGTAAAGGTTAAACTCAATATATCTTATTTCAACCTCATATACTATGTTACTATATTAAGTGTATGGTATTTGTAGGTCTCCTCTCCAATGGTTCAGACTAAAAATACAAGAGAACCCCTTCTGAGCATTAACCACTGCAAAACAAAAAGTCAGGGTCTAAAACGATACATTAGCAGCATAGGCACATACTGTATTTATTTAATACCTATGCACTAAATAATTATATTTAAGCAGTGTAGGCACATACTGTGTTTATATAATACCTAGGCACTACACAATGATACGTTAGCAGTGTAGGCGCATACTGAATTTGCACATACTGAATTTATATAATACCTAGGCACTACACAATGATACGTTAGCAGTGTATGCGCATACTGAATTAGCACATACTGAATTTATATAATACCTAGGCACTACATAATGATACGTTAGCAGTGTAGGCGCATACTGAATTAGCACATACTGAATTTATATAATACCTAGGCACTACATAATGATACGTTAGCAGTGTATGTGCATACTGAATTAGCACATACTGAATTTATATAATACCTAGGCACTACATAATGATACGTTAGCAGTGTAGGCGCATACTGTATTTATATAATATCTAGGCACTACATAATGATACGTTAGCAGTGTAGGCACATACTGTATTTATATAATACTTAGGTACTACATAATGATACATTAGCACTGTAGGTGCATACTGTATTTATATAATACCTAGGCACTACATAATGATACGTTAGCAGTGTAGGCACATACTGTATTTATATAATACTTAGGTACTACATAATGATACATTAGCAGTGTAGGCGCATACTGTGTTTATATAATACCTAGGCACTACACAATGATACGTTAGCAGTGTATGCGCATTCTGTATTTATATAATACCTAGGCACTACATAATGATACATTAGCAATGTATGTGCATACTGAATTTGCACATACTGAATTTATATAATACCTAGGCACTACATAATGATACGTTAGCAGTGTACGCGCATACTGTATTTATATAATACCTAGGCACTACATAATGATACGTTAGCAGTGTAGGCGCATACAGTATCTATATAATACCTGGGCACTACATAATGATACGTTAGCAGTGTAGGTGCATACTGTATTTATATAATACCTAGGCACTACATAATGATACGTTAGCATTGTAGGCGCATACTGTATTTATATAATACCTAGGCACTACATAATGATACGTTAGCAGTGTAGGCGCATACTTTATTTATATAATACCTAGGCACTACATAATGATACGTTAGCAGTGTAGGCGCATACTGTATTTATATAATACCTAGGCACTACATAATGATACGTTAGCACTGTAGGTGCATACTGTATTTATATAATACCTAGACACTACATAATGATACGTTAGCAGTGTAGGCGCATACTGTATTTATATAATACCTAGGCACTACATAATGATACGTTAGCAGTGTAGGTGCATACTGTATTTATATAATACCTAGACACTACATAATGATACGTTAGCACTGTAGGCGCATACTGTATTTATATAATACCTAGGCACTACATAATGATACGTTAGCAGTGTAGGCGCATACTGTATTTATATAATACCTAGGCACTACATAATGATACGTTAGCAGTGTAGGCGCATACAGTATTTATATAATACCTAGGCACTACATAATGATACGTTAGCAGTGTAGGCGCATACAGTATTTATATAATACCTAGGCACTACATAATGAGACGTTAGCAGTGTAGGTGCATACTGTATTTATATAATACCTAGGCACTACATAATGATACGTTAGCAGTGTAGGCGCATACTGTATTTATATAATACCTAGGCTCTTCATAATGATACGTTAGCAGTGTATGCGCATACTGTATTTATATAATTCCTAAGCTCTTCATAATGATACGTTAGCAGTGTAGGCGCATACTATATTTATATAATACCTAGGCACTACATAATGATACGTTAGCAGTGTAGGTGCATACTGTATTTATATAATACCTAGGCACTACATAATGATACGTTAGCACTGTAGGTGCAAACTGTATTTATATAATACCTAGGCACTACATAATGATACGTTAGCAGTGTAGGCGCATACTGTATTTATATAATACCTAGGCACTACATAATGATACGTTAGCAGTGTAGGCGCATACTGTATTTATATAATACCTAGGCACTATATAATGATACGTTAGCAGTGTAGGCGCATACTGTATTTATATAATACCTAGGCACTACATAATGATACGTTAGCAGTGTAGGCCCATACTGTATTTATATAATACCTAGGCACTACATAATGATACGTTAGCAGTGTAGGCGCATACTGTATTTATATAATACCTAGGTACTACATAATGATACGTTAGCAGTGTAGGCGCATACTGTATTTATATAATACCTAGGCTCTTCATAATGATACGTTAGCAGTGTAGGCGCATACTGTATTTATATAATACCTAGGCACTACATAATGATACGTTAGCAGTGTAGGCGCATACTGTATTTATATAATAGAATTTTAGTAATTCCCCTAAAAAAGGGGATTTACGTTTGGGGACAGGTCAAAGTTTCCCAAAATGTCCCAACAGGGTAGGCCTATGTATCCCTGGGGGGCAGTGCCTGATACCTGGTTAAATATCAAAGAAATATAAGGAAAGAAAAAGAGGTATCTTGTGGCACACTTAAATGGAAAACTTTATTTTCGATCTGATATTATGGAAAAGGCACTAAGGAAAAAATTAAAATATAACTTTTATTAGTTTCTTTAAAACATTTTTATGACATGAAAACAAAACATATAAAATAGGGAGATTTGATATTTTCAAAAGGTGTATCCCAAATGGTACTAAATTGTCATTTGTGAGTCACATAGGAACAGCTAGATAATTGCTGTTAATAAATAACCTCTATCAAACTGTATTTAATTTTCCTATTACCATGGGAATATACTTATACTCATTAGTGTCAAATATCCCTAGAGATGATCTAAGTCATCAAACATAACTTGCTATGGTAAAAATAGGTGTGAAAAACATTAAAATTGCTGTGTCAGGGATCACACAGGGAGATAGTGTATAACTTATTGGTGTAACTTGCGATCTCGACTTTATGGGGAATTATGTCAAATATTTTGTGTAACAATATATTCCAAACTTTTTGTTTATTACCGGTGGCTGAGTGAGGTGCTTGAACAATGTTGCAGCATTGCCCCAACCCAACACTAACTGGTTTGGTTTGGACCACAAGATAGCATGAGTAATGCCCAGTAATAGATTCTTAAATATAAAGATTTCCCCCAAAAATATACACAGTATTAAGTGGAAATACCCCCCTGAGGAATTAAAGTATTATTGGAGACGTCTTCCAATAATAGGATAGTGTTCTGTGACACAGCTAGTTTTTTTAAAATAATGTATATATGCGCTTCTCGTTATACATAAGGGGAATAACCCCTAAATTAGAGTATTCTAAATCAATATATTTTAGCTTAAGACCCGTTAATGGGTAATGGACAGAGTGTCACTGGTTAGAGGTAGTAAATAAGGCTATCGTAAATAAGGCTATCAAAAAATAGTAGCAATGTGGATACTCCACAATCCAATAATGACCATACACTATGATTTACAATAGTTCAACAACAAGTTTTTAACAAGTTTTTTACCCGCTAACTACCCACCAAGTTTAAGCTAAATTGCCGACATACGGCCAACAAAATTAGGAGATTTCTATTTTAAACAGAGAGCATAAGGAGAAGCAGAGCGAACGCCTGACGCGCGTTTCGCATACTGCTTTGTCAAAGGCGCCGAACGTCCTTCATGCCTCCTCATTTATATTCACGCCAGCCAATCAGAAAAGAGGTGTGTGTAAAACACGTGATAAGGGTAACCAATCCTGAAGCATTGGCAACGTCATTGATAATGGTTGCATATTACTGGGCTAAGAAAAATGTATGAGAACCACGAAAGATGCCACAAATCATATGCACAATAATGTTGAATCAGAGATTATAGATAATTTCACATACAGTGACATATAATTGTTTCTGATCCATTGGATGATAACATCAGAAAACTAAGAAATGGTGCATGTAATACATGAGTATGGGTAGCTATAACATACAATAGGTATGACAAGAAATAATTAGTATAGTCACACATGGAAACCTACATATGTTAGCTATATTTGAGCCGGTATACCATAACAGTGTTCTACCACTTTCTTGATATCCTGATATCTATACAGAGTAAGTATAGATGGCCTTAAACCTCCATAGGTGACTGGTTAATATTCCAATTTAAGCTCTCTTCATATGAGAGTGATAATCATTGATCTATGTAATCAAGTTATGTCATAGAACTATTGGGAGCGAACCCCTTGAATGATATACTAACATAACGGTATCTAGATATAAGTAACACACAATTATGAACATGTAAAAAACATGTGAATATGTATAGTAAGAAGAAAGAATGGACAGTGATAAACACTGATCCATTAATCTATATCTAAACAACAACCTTGTGTGAACATGGTAAATATGTGAACAGGGATGTATTAAAAACGAAGAGATCAAAACAAAATCTTTTTGGTAATAATTTAGGTATTTAATATAGAGAAACGAACATATTGTCAAACAGAATATTTTTTCAAAAAGAGTACCTATGTATAAGCTACACATCTGTGTGGACATGTTAATACACATGTTGGATACAAGATCAGAATACAACTATCTTTATAATCTCTTTTTTGACACATATTATATATATTTTTCTTTTCAAAGATATTTATATATAAAAGATTTTCCCAAATAACAGCATTGCTAATTTCAGAATAAGGTACATCCGTTTAAGATACTAGGTTAACATAATAACGGAATGCATATAAGTGGTCAATACTATCTAAGGTGTGTAAACCTGTATAAGTCTTTCAAAAGGATAGGCAAGTTATTTTAATACCCAGTATTAGTACGGTTTTCACTCGATTACAACACCAAAGATATGCATATGTACGTTCAGCATAGGCGATTGTCAAATATGAAGGGACACACTCCATAAGTGATTCCCTAATAGCTAGCCTTCGCGTAACACAAAAGCAATATAGATGTGATCTTTGACAAGTCTATTTTCAATGGTTTGTTTACATTTTTGCCCGAGATCGTAACCTGATTGGCCGGCTATATTACACACCTCTATTTTTCTTAGCCCAGTAATATGCAACCATTATCAATGACGTTGCCAATGCTTCAGGATTGGTTACCCTTATCACGTGTTTTACACACACCTCTTTTCTGATTGGCTGGCGTGAATATAAATGAGGAGGCATGAAGGACGTTCGGCGCCTTTGACAAAGCAGTATGCGAAACGCGCGTCAGGCGTTCGCTCTGCTTCTCCTTATGCTCTCTGTTTAAAATAGAAATCTCCTAATTTTGTTGGCCGTATGTCGGCAATTTAGCTTAAACTTGGTGGGTAGTTAGCGGGTAAAAAACTTGTTGAACTATTGTAAATCATAGTGTATGGTCATTATTGGATTGTGGAGTATCCACATTGCTACTATTTTTTGATAGCCTTATTTACGATAGCCTTATTTACTACCTCTAACCAGTGACACTCTGTCCATTACCCATTAACGGGTCTTAAGCTAAAATATATTGATTTAGAATACTCTAATTTAGGGGTTATTCCCCTTATGTATAACGAGAAGCGCATATATACATTATTTTTAAAAAAATAGCTGTGTCACAGAACACTATCCTATTATTGGAAGACGTCTCCAATAATACTTTAATTCCTCAGGGGGGTATTTCCACTTAATACTGTGTATATTTTTGGGGGCAATCTTTATATTTAAGAATCTATTACTGGGCATTACTCATGCTATCTTGTGGTCCAAACCAAACCAGTTAGTGTTGGGTTGGGGCAATGCTGCAACATTGTTCAAGCACCTCACTCAGCCACCGGTAATAAACAAAAAGTTTGGAATATATTGTTACACATAACATAACTTGCTATGATATGTTACCAGTGTAGGCGCATTTTGTATTTATATAATACCTAGGCACTACATAATGATACGTTAGTAGTGTAGGCGCATACTGTATTTATATAATACCTAGGCACTACATAATGATACGTTAGCAGTGTAGGCGCATACTGTATTTATATAATACCTAGGCACTACATAATGATACGTTAGCAGTGTAGGCGCATACTGTATTTATATAATACCTAGGCACTACATAATGATACGTTAGCAGTGTAGGCGCATACTGTATTTATATAATACCTAGGCACTACATAATGATACGTTAGCAGTGTAGGCACATACTGTATTTATATAATACCTAGGCACTACATAATGATACGTTAGCAGTGTAGGTGCATACTGTATTTATATAATACCTAGGCACTACATAATGATACGTTAGCAGTGTAGGCGCATACTGTATTTATATAATACCTAGGCACTACATAATGATACGTTAGCAGTGTAGGCTCATATTGTATTTATATGATACCTAGGCACTACATAATGATACATTAGCAGTGTAGGCGCATACTGTATTTATATTAATGCTATCAATGGATACAGTACCCATCCACCTGGGGCATGGATTCATCAGAATCCCAGTATACACAATGAAAAACAATGGAATCCAGCCTCTTATAAAAAATAACAAAACTTCTTTATTGCTTCTAGATCATGGGAAAAAGGACGTTTCAAGCCCTATATTGGGCTGTTAGTCTTGGTCATGACTAAGGGCTTGAAACGTTGTCCTTTTTTCCATGATCTGGAAGCAATAAAGAAGTTGTATTATTTTTTATAAGAGGCTGGATTCCATTGTTGTTCATTGGGATCATCCGATGGTCACATCATGATTATCAACATGCCAGAAATGGCAATGGATGTTTGCTGAAAAAAACGTGCGAGAGCTGCATGATATTGTTAGTTAATAGTTATTTTCTGTCACTCTTGATTCATTCCTTAGATCTTTCAGCAAATTTTTGTTGTTGTTTTAGTAGTTTGCTAAAACCTGTACAGCAAAGCAGAATAGGAAGATATGATTTTTGTAGCAGTTGACATTTGTTTACATAAATAACAAAATAGAACTTTTAATCAAAATTAGAAGACATTACTTTACATCTAAAGTAATTAACCCTTTAAGTGCTAAGCAATTCCCCACCTGGGTGCTAAGCACATTTGAGGGGTTTTTAATTTTACATTTTAAAAAAAAAAAATTTTTAACTTATTTTATTTTCTTTTCAGATCCCCAAGACTTATACCGTTGAAAGGTTAGGCGATTACCTTTCCAACGGTGGGTCTTGGGGGTCTGTAGCTGCTTAGATGCCTGAGATACAGGCTTCTAAGCAGCATGACCCTTTCCCTATATTGTCAATTGTCATTTTTAAATAAAGTTGCGCAGTGACGTCATCATGTCATTATGCGTGACGTCACCACGCAAAACGGAAAGCCCCAGCGATGCCTGTCACTCTACAGGCACGATTGCCGGGGTAGGAGCGGGTGGGAGCCCCCAGATCTCCCTCAAGGTGGGAGAGTGCTAGTGACGGCTCTGAGCCGTCGTTAGCACCTGAGTGAGAAACTCTGCGACGGCTCAGAGCCGTCGTTAGCACTCAAGGGGTTAAAATACAAAATGCATTTTCTTCCTATTAATCATTTTAAAAAAAATTGTATTCATCCAGAAGTGATGTAATTTAATAAATGTAATGCACAGGTATAAATTTTGAACTGGGGCACATACAAATTAGTTTAGTATAAAAAAAACACAATTTCTGCTTTAGATAAGAAAAGAATATTAAAAAAATGATTTAATGTACATGTTTAGGAAGGAAATTCTGTATTTTGCAAGTCACATTTTTTCTCTGCCTGCATCTTTTCTTTATGTGTTCTAAAATGCAAATAATAGCGTATATTTATTTAGAACAAAAGCCGTTACCTTTCTGATTACAGACCTGTACTATCTTTCTGAGGGTACTAAGTTTATAGAAGTATTAAACCTTTTGGTTACATGTATAAGATGTATAATGACGTGTTAATGTTGCCTAATGACATAAGATATTGATTTTTATACAGCTGCAAATATACAAACCTTTTCTGGTACCAAGCATTTTGGAGATAAAGGGTTTTGTGCCTGTATTTGGCATCAGTCATCTTGTATAGGTGTATGGTTATTGCTGATCTCTTCTACAATGTCTCAGATTAAACATTATACGATAGAATTCATTCTGACCAACTAGCAATGCAAAACAAAAAGTTATATTCAGAAATTATACGTTAGCAGGAAACTTACTATATTTATATAATACCTAGGCACTTCATATAGTCGCTACTACAATACATGAGATAACAGGAAGTATACGTGAATAAAAATAACTGGTGGCGCATTCTCATGCGATTATCGTCACGCCTGAAAAGGCAATGGGAATTAGTTGACAAAAGTGTTAAGAGAAGACTGAATTTTTTAAGTGAAAGTTATTGGTTTCTGCTCCTTACTTGAAATACTTGAAATATTGCATTCTGTACCGAATAAAAGGAAGAATTTATGAATTTTTTTGTGTGCATCTGACATTTATCTACATAAATAAAACATAACAAACATAACATAGCTTTTAATCAGAATTAGAAAGTGGAGACAAAAGTATTTACAGCTAAATCAATTAAAATACCAAACACATTGGGCCAGATTACAAGTTGAGTGTAAAATATTACTTCAGTGAAAGCGATATTTGCCCTCAACTTAGTAATAGCAGCGCACGCTAATGGGAACTGGTATTACAGGTGAGGTGCAAAGCATGATTATTGTCATGCCTAAAATGGAAGTCGGTTAAAAAAGTGTCTGGAGCTGACTAAAAGTTTTAGTTGAACGTCCTTGTTTTCCTCTCCTTACATGAAACACTGCATTTATGTGGTCTGTGAGCAATTTAAGTAGTTTGCTAAAATAAAAAAAAGAAAGAAAATGGCACTTTAGTTTTAATCAGAAAGGGGAGACAAAATAATCAATTAAAATACCACTTTTTTTTCTTTCCTTTTTTAAATTGAGCACGTAATATAAAATATACTCATGCTCTAGTAGTCAAGTAGTATAAAATATACTCATGCTCTAGTAGTCAAGTAGTATAAAATATACTCATGCTCTAGTAGTCAAGTAATATAAAATATACTCATGCTCTAGTAGTCAAGTAGTATAAAATATACTCATGCTCTAGCAGTCAAGTAATATAAAATATACTCATGCTCTAGTAGTCAAGTAGTATAAAATATACTCATGCTCTAGTAGTCAAGTAATATAAAATATACTCATGCTCTAGCAGTCAAGTAGTATAAAATATACTCATGCTCTAGTAGTCAAGTAATATAAAATATACTCATGCTCTAGCAGTCAAGTAATATAAAATATACTCATGCTCTAGCAGTCAAGTAATATAAAATATACTCATGCTCTAGCAGTCAAGTAGTATAAAATATACTCATGCTCTATCAGTCAAGTAATATAAAATATACTCATGCTCTAGCAGTCAAGTAGTATAAAATATACTCATGCTCTAGTAGTCAAGTAGTATAAAATATACTCATGTTCTAGCAGTCAAGTAGTATAAAATATACTCATGCTCTAGCAGTCAAGTAATATAAAATATACTCATGCCCTAGCAGTCAAGTAATATAAAATATACTCATGCTCTAGCAGTTAAGTAGTATAAAATATACTCATGCTCTAGCAGTTAAGTAATATAAAATATACTCATGCTCTAGCAGTCAAGTAATATAAAATATACTCATGCTCTAGTAGTCAAGTAATATAAAATATACTCATACTCTAGTAGTCAAGTAGTATAAAATATACTCATGCTCTAGTAGTCAAGTAATATAAAATATACTCATGCTCTAGTAGTCAAGTAGTATAAAATATACTCATGCTCTAGTAGTCAAGTAATATAAAATATACTCATGCTCTAGCAGTCAAGTAATATAAAATATACTCATGCTCTAGCAGTCAAGTAATATAAAATATACTCATGCTCTAGCAGTCAAGTAGTATAAAATATACTCATGGTCTATCAGTCAAGTAATATAAAATATACTCATGCTCTAGCAGTCAAGTAGTATAAAATATACTCATGCTCTAGTAGTCACGTAGTATAAAATATACTCATGCTCTAGTAGTCAAGTAATATAAAATATACTCATGCTCTAGCAGTCAAGTAATATAAAATATACTCATGCTCTAGAAGTCAAGTAATATAAAATATACTCATTCTCTAGAAGTCAAGTAATATAAAATATACTCATGCTCTAGCAGTCAAGTAATATAAAATATACTCATGCTCTAGTAGTCAAGTAGTATAAAATATACTCATGCTCTAGCAGTCAAGTAATATAAAATATACTCATGCTCTAGCAGTCAAGTAGTATAAAATATACTCATGCTCTAGCAGTCAAGTAATATAAAATATACTCATGCTCTAGCAGTCAAGTAATATAAAATATACTCATGCTCTAGCAGTTAAGTAATATAAAATATACTCATGCTCTAGCAGTCAAGTAGTATAAAATATACTCATGCTCTAGCAGTTAAGTAATATAAAATATACTCATGCTCTAGCAGACAAGTAGTATAAAATATACTCATGCTCTAGCAGTTAAGTAATATAAAATATACTCATGCCCTAGCAGTCAAGTAGTATAAAATATACTCATGCTCTAGCAGTCAAGTAATATAAAATATACTCATGCTCTAGCAGTCAAGTAGTATAAAATATACTCATGCTCTAGCAGTCAAGTAATATAAAATATACTCATGCTCTAGCAGTCAAGTAATATAATATATACTCATGCCCTAGCAGTCAAGTAATATAAAATATACTCATGCTCTAGCAGTCAAGTAATATAAAATATACTCATGCTCTAGCAGTCAAGTAATATAAAATATACTCATGCTCTAGCAGTCAAGTAATATAAAATATACTCATGCTCTAGCAGTCAAGTAATATAAAATATACTCATGCTCTAGCAGTCAAGTAATATAAAATATACTCATGCTCTAGCAGTCAAGTAATATAAAATATACTCATGCTCTAGCAGTCAAGTAATATAAAATATACTCATGCCCTAGCAGTCAAGTAATATAAAATATAGTCATGCTCTAGCAGTCAAGTAATATAAAATATACTCATGTTCTAGCAGTCAAGTAATATAAAATATACTCATGCCCTAGCAGTCAAGTAATATAAAATATACTCATGCTCTAGCAGTCAAGTAATATAAAATATACTCATGCTCTAGCAGTCAAGTAATATAAAATATACTCATGCCCTAGCAGTCAAGTAATATAAAATATACTCATGCTCTAGCAGTCAAGTAATATAAAATATACTCATGCTCTAGCAGTCAAGTAATATAAAATATACTCATGCTCTAGCAGTCAAGTAATATAAAATATACTCATGCTCTAGCAGTCAAGTAGTATAAAATATACTCATGCTCTAGCAGTTAAGTAATATAAAATATGCTCATGCTCTAGCAGTCAAGTAATATAAAATATACTCATGCTCTAGCAGTCAAGTAATATAAAATATACTCATGCTCTAGCAGTCAAGTAATATAAAATATACTCATGCCCTAGCAGTCAAGTAATATAAAATATACTCATGCTCTAGCAGTCAAGTAATATAAAATATACTCATGCCCTAGCAGTCAAGTAATATAAAATATACTCATGCTCTATCAGTCAAGTAATATAAAATATACTCATGCCCTAGCAGTCAAGTAGTATAAAATATACTCATGCTCTAGCAGTCAAGAATTATAAAATATACTCATGCCCTAGCAGTCAAGTAATATAAAATATACTCATGCTCTAGCAGTCAAGTAATATAAAATATACTCATGCTCTAGCAGTCAAGTAATATAAAATATACTCATGCCCTAGCAGTCAAGTAATATAAAATATACTCATGCTCTAGCAGTCAAGTAATATAAAATATACTCATGCTCTAGCAGTCAAGTAATATAAAATATACTCATGCTCTAGCAGTCAAGTAATATAAAATATACTCATGCTCTAGCAGTCAAGCAATATAAAATATACTCATGCCCTAGCAGTCAAGTAATATAAAATATACTCATGCTCTAGCAGTCAAGTAGTATAAAATATACTCATGCTCTAGCAGTCAAGTAATATAAAATATACTCATGCTCTAGCAGTCAAGTAATATAAAATATACTCATGCTCTAGCAGTCAAGTAGTATAAAATATACTCATGCTCTAGCAGTCAAGTAATATAAAATATACTCATGCTCTAGCAGTCAAGTAATATAAAATATACTCATGCTCTAGCAGTCAAGTAGTATAAAATATACTCATGCTCTAGCAGTCAAGTAATATAAATATACTCATGCTCTAGCAGTCAAGTAATATAATATATACTCATGCTCTAGCAGTCAAGTAATATAAAATATACTCATGCTCTAGCAGTCAAGTAGTATAAAATATACTCATGCTCTAGCAGTCAAGTAATATAAAATATACTCATGCTCTAGCAGTCAAGTAGTATAAAATATACTCATGCCCTAGCAGTCAAGTAATATAAAATATACTCATGCTCTAGCAGTCAAGTAATATAAAATATACTCATGCCCTAGCAGTCAAGTAATATAAAATATACTCATGCTCTAGCAGTCAAGTAATATAAAATATACTCATGCTCTTGCAGTCAAGTAATATAAAATATACTCATGCCCTAGCAGTCAAGTAATATAAAATATACTCATGCTCTAGCAGTCAAGTAATATAAAATATACTCAGGCTCTAGCAGTCAAGTAATATAAAATATACTCATGCTCTAGCAGTCAAGTAGTATAAAATATACTCATGCTCTAGCAGTCAAGTAGTATAAAATATACTCATGCTCTAGCAGTCAAGTAATATAAAATATACTCATGCTCTAGCAGTCAAGTAATATAAAATATACTCATGCTCTAGCAGTCAAGTAATATAAAATATACTCATGCTCTAGCAGTCAAGTAGTATAAAATATACTCATGCTCTAGCAGTCAAGTAGTATAAAATATACTCATGCTCTAGCAGTCAAGTAGTATAAAATATACTCATGCTCTAGCAGTCAAGTAATATAAAATATACT